>NW_027460417.1:0-83321 GCF_050947875.1 Dermacentor variabilis | reverse complement strand
GGCATAAATCCATGTGCGGGTGCTAAAAAGAGCAGCATCGGCATGCTTTTCACGTCGTTTGGTAGAATTCCACGTGCGCGTTCTGCCAAAAGCACCATTTGCATGCATATCGTGCGGTTTTGCAGAAAACTGCGTCCGCGTCCACCAAAAGATGCATGTGCATGCTTAAAACGCGTTTTGGCACAAATCCATGTGCGGGTGCTAAAAAAAGCAGCATCGGCATAATTTTCACGTCGTTTTGTAGAAATCCACGTGCGCATTCTGCCAAAAGCAGCATTTGCATGCATATCGTGTGGTTTTGCAGAAAACTGCGTCCGCTTCTACCAAAAGATGCATGTGCATTCTTAAAACGCGTTTTGGCACAAATCCATGTGCGGGTGCTAAAAAGAGCAGCATCGGCATTCTTTTCACGTAGTTTGGTAGAAATCCACGTGCGCGTTCGGCCAAAAGCACCATTTGCATGCATATCGTGTGGTTTTGCAGAAAACTGCGTCCGCGTCTACCAAAAGATGCATGTTCATGCTTAAAACGCGTTTTTGCACAAATCCATCTGCGGGTGCTAAAAAGAGCAGCATCGGCATGCTTTTCACGTAGTTTGATAGAAATCCACGTGCGCGTTCTGCCAAAAGCACCATTTGCATGCATATCGTGTGGTTTTGCAGAAAACTGCATCCGCGTCCACCAAAAGATGCATGTGCATGCTTAAAACGCGTTTTGGCACAAATCCATGTGCGGGGTGCTAAAAAGAGCAGCATCGGCATGCTTTTCACGTCCTTTGGTAGAAATCCACGTGCGCGTTCTGCCAAAAGCACCATTTGTGCATATCGTGTGGTTTTGCAGAAAACTGCGTCCGCGTCTACCAAAAGATGCATGTGCATGCTTAAAACGCGTTTTGACACAAATCCATGTGCGGGTGCTAAAAAGAGCAGCATCGGCCTGCTTTTCACGTCGTTTGGTAGAAATCCACGTGCGCGTTCTGCCAAAATCACCATTTGCATGCATATCGTGTGGTTTTGCAGAAAACTGCGTACGCGTCTGCCAAAAGATGCATGTTCATGCTTAAAACGCGTTTTGGCACAAATCCATTGCGTCGGGTGTTAAAAAGAGCAGCATCGGCATGCTTTTCACGCCGTTTGGTAGAAATCAACGTGCGCGTTCTGCCAAAAGCACCATTTGCATGCACATCGTGTGATTTTGCGGAAAACTGCGTCCGCGTCTACCAAAAGATGCATGTGCATGCTTAAAACGCGTTTTGGCACAAATTCATGTGCGGGTGCTAAAAAGAGCAGCATCGGCATGCTTTTCACGTCGTTTGGTAGAAATCCACGTGCGCGTTCTGCCAAAAGCACCATTTGCATGCATATCGTCTGGTTTTGGAGAAAACTGCGTCGCGTTTACCAAAAGACGCATGTGCATGCTTAAAACGCGTTTTGGCACAAATCCATGTGCGGGTGCTAAAAAGAGCAGCATCGGCATGCTTTTCACGTCGTTTGGTAGAAATCACGTGCGCGTTCTGACATAAGCACTTTTGCATGCATATCGTGTGGTTTTGCAGAAAACTGCATCCGCGTCCACCAAAAGATGCATGTGCATGCTTAAAACGCGTTTTGGCACAAATCCATGTGCGGGTGCTAAAAAGAGCAGCATCGGCATGCTTTTCACGTCCTTTGGTAGAAATCCACGTGCGCGTTCTGCCAAAAGCACCATTTGCATGCATACCGTGTGGTTTTGCAGAAAACTGCGTCCGCGTCTGCCAAAAGATGCTTGTGCATGCTTAAAACGCGTTTTGGCAAAAATCCATGTGCGGGTGCTCAAAAGAACAGCATCGGCGTGCTTTTCACCTCGTTTGGTAGAAATCACGAGCGCGTTCTGCCAAAAGCACCATTTGCATGCATATCGTGTGGTTTTGCAGAAAACTGCATCCGCGTCTACCAAAAGATGCATGTGCATGCTTAAAACGCGTTTTGGCATAAATCCATGTGCGGGTGCTAAAAAGAGCAGCATCGGCATGCTTTTCACGTCGTTTGGTAGAACTCCACGTGCGCGTTCTGCCAAAAGCACCATTTGCATGCATATCGTGCGGTTTTGCAGAAAAACTGCGTCCGCGTGCACCAAAAGATGCATGTGCATGCTTAAAACGCGTTTTGGCACAAATCCATGTGCGGGTGCTAAAAAAAGCAGCATCGGCATACTTTTCACGTCGTTTTGTAGAAATCCACGTGCGCGTTCTGCAAAAGCAGCATTTGCATGCATATCGTGTGGTTTTGCAGAAAACTGCGTCCGCTTCTACCAAAAGATGCATGTGCATGCTTAAACGCGTTTTGGCACAAATCCATGTGCGGGTGCTAAAAAGAGCAGCATCGGCATTCTTTTCACGTAGTTTGGTAGAAATCCACGTGCGCGTTCGGCCAAAAGCACCATTTGCATGCATATCGTGTGGTTTTGCAGAAAACTGCGTCCGCGTCTACCAAAAGATGCATGTTCATGCTTAAAACGCGTTTTGGCACAAATCCATGTGCGGGTGCTAAAAAGAGCAGCATCGGCATGCTTTTTCACGTAGTTTGATAGAAATCCACGTGCGCGTTCTGCCAAAAGCACCATTTGCATGCATATCGTGTGGTTTTGCAGAAAACTGCATCCGCGTCACCAAAAGATGCATGTGCATGCTTAAAACGCGTTTTGGCACAAATCCATGTGCGGGTGCTAAAAAGAGCAGCATCGGCATGCTTTTCACGTCCTTTGGTAGAAATCCACGTGCGCGTTCTGCCAAAAGCACCATTTGCATGCATATCGTGTGGTTTTGCAGAAAACTGCGTCCGCGTCTACCAAAAGATGCATGTTCATGCTTAAAACGCGTTTTGGCACAAATCCATGTGCGGGTGCTAAAATAGCAGCATCGGCATGCTTTTCACGTCGTTTGGTAGAAATCCACTTGCGCGTTCTGACAAAAGCACCATTTGCATGCATATCGTGTGGTTTTGCAGAAAACTGCGTCCGCGTCTACCAAAAGATGTATGTGCATGCTTAAAACGCGTTTTGCACAAATCCATGTGCGGGTGCTAAAAAGATCAGCATCGGCATGCTTTTCACGTCGTTTGGTAGAAATATACGTGCGCGTTTTGCCAAAAGCACCATTTGCATGCATTATCGTGTGGTTTTGCAGAAAACTGCGTCCGCGTCTACCAAAAGATGCATGTGCATGCTTAAAACGCGTTTTGGCATAAATCCATGTGCGGGTGCTAAAAAGAGCAGCATCGGCATGCTTTTCACGTCCTTTGGTAGAAATCCACGTGCGCGTTCTGCCAAAAGCACCATTTGCATGCATATCGTGTGGTTTTGCAAAAACTGCGTCCGCGTCTACCAAAAGATGCATGGCATGCTTAAAACGCGTTTTGGCACAAATCCATGTGCGGGTGCTAAAAAGAGCAGCATCGGCATGCTTTTCACGTCGTTTGTAGAAATCCACGTGCGCGTTCTGCCAAAAGCACCATTTGCATGCATATCGTGTGATTTTGCAGAAAACTGCGTCTGCGTCTACCAAAAGATGCATGTGCATGCTTAAAACGCGTTTTGGCACAAATCCATGTGCGGGTGCTAAAAAGAGCAGCATCGGCATGCTTTTCACGTCGTTTGGTAGAAATCCACGTGCGCGTTTTGCCAAAAGCACCATTTGCATCATATCGTGTGGTTTTGCAGAAAACTGCGTCCGCGTCTACCAAAAGATGCATGTGCATGCTTAAAACGCGTTTTGGCACAAATCCATGTGCGGGTGCTAAAAAGAGCAGCATCGGCATGCTTTTCACGTCTTTGGTAGAAATCCACGTGCGCGTTCTGCCAAAAGCACCATTTGCATGCATATCGTGTGGTTTTGCAAAAACTGCGTCCGCGTCTACCAAAAGATGCATGTGCATGCTTAAAACGCGTTTTGGCACAAATCCATGTGCGGTGCTAAAAAGAGCAGCATCGGCATGCTTTTCACGTCGTTTGGTAGAAATCCACGGGCGCGTTCTGCCAAAAGCACCATTTGCATGCATATCGTGGGGTTTTGCAGAAAACTGCGTCCGCGTCTACCAAAAGATGCATGTGCATGCTTAAAACGCGTTTTGGCACAAATCCATGTGCGGGTGCTAAAAAGCACAGCATCGGCATGCTTTTCACGTCGTTTGGTAGAAATCCACGTGCGCATTCTGCCAAAAGCACCATTTGCATGCATATCGTGTGGTTTTTCAGAAAACTGCGTCCGCGTCTACCAAAAGATGCATGTGCATGCTTAAAACGCGTTTTGGCACAAATACATGTGCGGGTGCTAAAAAGAGCAGCATCGGCATGCTTTTCACGTCGTTTGGTAGAAATCCACGTGCACGTTCTGCCAAAAGCACCATTTGCATGCATATTCTGTGGTTTTGCAGAAAACTGCGTCCGCGTCTACCAAAAGATGCATGTGCATGCTTAGAACGCGTTTTGGCACAAATCCATGTGCGGGTGCTAAAAAGGGCAGCATCGGCATGCTTTTCACGTCCTTTGGTAGAAATCCACGTGCGCGTTCTGCCAAAAGCACCATTTGCATGCATATCGTGTGGTTTTGCAAAAACTGCGTCCGCGTCTACCAAAAGATGCATGGCATGCTTAAAACGCGTTTTGGCACAAATCCATGTGCGGGTGCTAAAAGAGCAGCATCGGCATGCTTTTCACGTCGTTTGGTAGAAATCCACGTGCGCGTTCTGCCAAAAGCACCATTTGCATGCATATCGTGTGATTTTGCAGAAAACTGCGTCTGCGTCTACCAAAAGATGGAATGTGCATGCTTAAAACGCGTTTTGCACAAATCCATGTGCGGGTGCTAAAAAGAGCAGCATCGGCATGCTTTTCACGTCGTTTGGTAGAAATCCACGTGCGCGTTTTGCCAAAAGCACCATTTGCATTCATATCGTGTGGTTTTGCAGAAAACTGCGTCCGCGTCTACCAAAAGATGCATGTGCATGCTTAAAACGCGTTTTGCACAAATCCATGTGCGGGTGCTAAAAAGAGCAGCATCGGCATGCTTTTCACGTCCTTTGGTAGAAATCCACGTGCGCGTTCTGCCAAAAGCACCATTTGCATGCATATCGTGTGGTTTTGCAAAAACTGCGTCCGCGTCTACCAAAAGATGCATGTGCATGCTTAAAACGCGTTTTGGCACAAATCCATGTGCGTGCTAAAAAGAGCAGCATCGGCATGCTTTTCACGTCGTTTGTAGAAATCCACGGGCGCGTTCTGCCAAAAGCACCATTTGCATGCATATCGTGGGGTTTTGCAGAAAACTGCGTCCGCGTCTACCAAAAGATGCATGTGCATGCTTAAAACGCGTTTTGGCACAAATCCATGTGCGGGTGCTAAAAAGCACAGCATCGGCATGCTTTTCACGTCGTTTGGTAGAAATCCACGTGCGCATTCTGCCAAAAGCACCATTTGCATGCATATCGTGTGGTTTTTCAGAAAACTGCGTCCGCGTCTACCAAAAGATGCATGTGCATGCTTAAAACGCGTTTTGGCACAAATACATGTGCGGGTGCTAAAAAGAGCAGCATCGGCATGCTTTTCACGTCGTTTGGTAGAAATCCACGTGCACGTTCTGCCAAAAGCACCATTTGCATGCATATTCTGTGGTTTTGCAGAAAACTGCGTCCGCGTCTACCAAAGATGCATGTGCATGCTTAGAACGCGTTTTGGCACAAATCCATGTGCGGGTGCTAAAAAGGGCAGCATCGGCATGCTTTTCACGTCGTTTGGTAGAAATCCACGTGAGCGTTCTGCCAAAAGCACCATTTGCATGCATATCGTGTGGTTTTTCAGAAAACTGCGTCCGCGTCTACCAAAAGATGCATGTGCATGCTTAAAACGCGTTTTGGCACAAATCCATGTGCGGGTGCTAAAAAGAGCAGCATCGGCATGCTTTTCACGTCGTTTGGTAGAAAATCCACGTGCGCGTTCTGCCAAAAGCAACATTTGCATGCATATTCTGTGGTTTTGCAGAAAACTGCGTCCGCGTCTACCAAAAGATGCATGTGCATGCTTAAAACGCGTTTTGGCATAAATCCATGTGCGGGTGCTAATTAGAGCAGCATCGGCATGCTTTTCACGTCGTTTGGTAGAAATCCACGTGCCGGTTCTGCCAAAAGCACCATTTGCATGCATATCGTGTGGTTTTGCAGAAAACTGCGTCCGCGTCTACCAAAAGATGCATGTGCATGCTTAAAACGCGTTTTGGCACAAATCCAATTGCGGGTGCTAAAAAGAGGAGCATCGGCATGCTTTTCACGTCGTTTGGTAGAAATCCACGTGCGCGTTCTGCCAAAAGAACCATTTGCATGCATATCGTGTGGTTTTTCAGAAAACTGCGTACGCGTCTACCAAAAGATGCATATGCATGCTTAAAACGCGTTTTGGCACAAATCCATGTGCGGGTGCTAAAAAGCAGCATCGGCATGCTTTTCACGTCGTTTGGTAGAAATCCACGTGCGCGTTTGGCAAAAGCACCATTTGCATGCATATCGTGTGGTTTTGCAGAAAACTGCATCCGCGTCCACCAAAAGATGCATGTGCATGCTTAAAACGCGTTTTGGCACAAATCCATGTGCGGGTGCTAAAAAGAGCAGCATCGGCATGCTTTTCACGTCCTTTGGTAGAAATCCACGTGCGCGTTCTGCCAAAAGCACCATTTGCATGCATATCGTGTGGTTTTGCAGAAAACTGCGTCCGCGTCTACCAAAAGATGCATGTTCATGCTTAAAACGCGTTTTGGCACAAATCCATGTGCGGGTGCTAAAGATAGCAGCATCGGCATGCTTTTCACGTCGTTGGTAGAAATCCACTTGCGCGTTCTGACAAAAGCACCATTTGCATGCATATCGTGTGGTTTTGCAGAAAACTGCGTCCGCGTCTACCAAAAGATGTATGTGCATGCTTAAAACGCGTTTTGGCACAAATCCATGTGCGGGTGCTAAAAAGACCAGCATCGGCATGCTTTTCACGTCGTTTGGTAGAAATATACGTGCGCGTTTTGCCAAAAGCACCATTTGCATGCATATCGTGTGGTTTTGCAGAAAACTGCGTCCGCGTCTACCAAAAGATGCATGTGCATGCTTAAAACGCGTTTTGGCATAAATCCATGTGCGGGTGCTAAAAAGAGCAGCATCGGCATGCTTTTCACGTCCTTTGGTAGAAATCCACGTGCGCGTTCTGCCAAAAGCACCATTTGCATGCATATCGTGTGGTTTTGCAAAAACTGCGTCCGCGTCTACCAAAGATGCATGGCATGCTTAAAACGCGTTTTGGCACAAATCCATGTGCGGGTGCTAAAAAGAGCAGCATCGGCATGCTTTTCACGTCGTTTGGTAGAAATCCACGTGCGCGTTCTGCCAAAAGCACCATTTGCATGCATATCGTGTGATTTTGCAGAAAACTGCGTCTGCGTCTACCAAAAGATGCATGTGCATGCTTAAAACGCGTTTTGGCACAAATCCATGTGCGGGTGCTAAAAAGAGCAGCATCGGCATGCTTTTCACGTCGTTTGGTAGAAATCCACGTGCGCGTTTTGCCAAAAGCACCATTTGCATTCATATCGTGTGGTTTTGCAGAAAACTGCGTCCGCGTCTACCAAAAGATGCATGTGCATGCTTAAAACGCGTTTTGGCACAAATCCATGTGCGGGTGCTAAAAAGAGCAGCATCGGCATGCTTTTCACGTCCTTTGGTAGAAATCCACGTGCGCGTTCTGCCAAAAGCACCATTTGCATGCATATCGTGTGGTTTTGCAAAAACTGCGTCCGCGTCTACCAAAAGATGCATGTGCATGCTTAAAACGCGTTTTGGCACAAATCCATGTGCGGTGCTAAAAAGAGCAGCATCGGCATGCTTTTCACGTCGTTTGGTAGAAATCCACGGGCGCGTTCTGCCAAAAGCACCATTTGCATGCATATCGTGGGGTTTTGCAGAAAACTGCGTCCGCGTCTACCAAAAGATGCATGTGCATGCTTAAAACGCGTTTTGGCACAAATCCATGTGCGGGTGCTAAAAAGCACAGCATCGGCATGCTTTTCACGTCGTTTGGTAGAAATCCACGTGCGCATTCTGCCAAAAGCACCATTTGCATGCATATCGTGTGGTTTTTCAGAAAACTGCGTCCGCGTCTACCAAAAGATGCATGTGCATGCTTAAAACGCGTTTTGGCACAAATACATGTGCGGGTGCTAAAAAGAGCAGCATCGGCATGCTTTTCACGTCGTTTGGTAGAAATCCACGTGCACGTTCTGCCAAAAGCACCATTTGCATGCATATTCTGTGGTTTTGCAGAAAACTGCGTCCGCGTCTACCAAAAGATGCATGTGCATGCTTAGAACGCGTTTTGGCACAAATCCATGTGCGGGTGCTAAAAAGGGCAGCATCGGCATGCTTTTCACGTCGTTTGGTAGAAATCCACGTGAGCGTTCTGCCAAAAGCACCATTTGCATGCATATCGTGTGGTTTTTCAGAAAACTGCGTCCGCGTCTACCAAAAGATGCATGTGCATGCTTAAACGCGTTTTGGCACAAATCCATGTGCGGGTGCTAAAAAGAGCAGCATCGGCATGCTTTTCACGTCGTTTGGTAGAAATCCACGTGCGCGTTCTGCCAAAAGCACCATTTGCATGCATATCGTGTGATTTTGCAGAAAACTGCGTCTGCGTCTACCAAAAGATGCATGTGCATGCTTAAAACGCGTTTTGGCACAAATCCATGTGCGGGTGCTAAAAAGAGCAGCATCGGCATGCTTTTCACGTCGTTTGGTAGAAATCCACGTGCGCGTTTTGCCAAAAGCACCATTTGCATTCATATCGTGTGGTTTTGCAGAAAACTGCGTCGCGTCTACCAAAAGATGCATGTGCATGCTTAAAACGCGTTTTGGCACAAATCCATGTGCGGGTGCTAAAAAGAGCAGCATCGGCATGCTTTTCACGTCCTTTGGTAGAAATCCACGTGCGCGTTCTGCCAAAAGCACCATTTGCATGCATATCGTGTGGTTTTGCAAAAAACTGCGTCCGCGTCTACCAAAAGATGCATGTGCATGCTTAAAACGCGTTTTGGCACAAATCCATGTGCGGTGCTAAAAAAGAGCAGCATCGGCATGCTTTTCACGTCGTTTGGTAGAAATCCACGGGCGCGTTCTGCCAAAAGCACCATTTGCATGCATATCGTGGGGTTTTGCAGAAAACTGCGTCCGCGTCTACCAAAAGATGCATGTGCATGCTTAAAACGCGTTTGGCACAAATCCATGTGCGGGTGCTAAAAAGCACAGCATCGGCATGCTTTTCACGTCGTTTGGTAGAAATCCACGTGCGCATTCTGCCAAAAGCACCATTTGCATGCATATCGTGTGGTTTTTCAGAAAACTGCGTCCGCGTCTACCAAAAGATGCATGTGCATGCTTAAAACGCGTTTTGGCACAAATACATGTGCGGGTGCTAAAAGAGCAGCATCGGCATGCTTTTCACGTCGTTTGGTAGAAATCCACGTGCACGTTCTGCCAAAAGCACCATTTGCATGCATATTCTGTGGTTTTGCAGAAAACTGCGTCCGCGTCTACCAAAAGATGCATGTGCAGGCTTAGAAACGCGTTTTGGCACAAATCATGTGCGGTGCTAAAAAGGGCAGCATCGGCATGCTTTTCACGTCGTTTGTAGAAATCCACGTGAAGCGTTCTGCCAAAAGCACCATTTGCATGCATATCGTGTGGTTTTTCAGAAAACTGCGTCCGCGTCTACCAAAGATGCATGTGCATGCTTAAACGCGTTTTGGCACAAATCCATGTGCGGGTGCTAAAAAGAGCAGCATCGGCATGCTTTTCACGTCGTTTGGTAGAAATCCACGTGCGCGTTCTGCCAAAAGCAACATTTGCATGCATATTCTGTGGTTTTGCAGAAAACTGCGTCCGCGTCTACCAAAAGATGCATGTGCATGCTTAAAACGCGTTTTGGCATAAATCCATGTGCGGGTGCTAATTAGAGCAGCATCGCATGCTTTTCACGTCGTTTGGTAGAAATCCACGTGCGCGTTCTGCCAAAAGCACCATTTGCATGCATATCGTGTGGTTTTGCAGAAAACTGCGTCCGCGTCTACAAAAGATGCATGTGCATGCTTAAAACGCGTTTTGGCACAAATCCAATTGCGGGTGCTAAAAAGAGGAGCATCGCATGCTTTTCACGTCGTTTGGTAGAAATCCACGTGCGCGTTCTGCCAAAAGAACCATTTGCATGCATATCGTGTGGTTTTTCAGAAAACTGCGTACGCGTCTACCAAAAGATGCATATGCATGCTTAAAACGCGTTTTGGCACAAATCCATGTGCGGGTGCTAAAAAGCAGCATCGCATGCTTTTCACGTCGTTTGGTAGAAATCCACGTGCGCGTTTGGCCAAAAGCACCATTTGCATGCATATCGTGTGGTTTTGCAGAAAACTGCATCCGCGTCCACCAAAAGATGCATGTGCATGCTTAAAACGCGTTTTGGCACAAATCCATGTGCGGTGCTAAAAAGAGCAGCATCGGCATGCTTTTCACGTCCTTTGGTAGAAATCCACGTGCGCGTTCTGCCAAAAGCACCATTTGCATGCATATCGTGTGGTTTTGCAGAAAACTGCGTCCGCGTCTACCAAAAGATGCATGTTCATGCTTAAAACGCGTTTTGGCACAATCCATGTGCGGGTGCTAAAAATAGCAGCATCGCATGCTTTTCACGTCGTTTGGTAGAAATCCACTTGCGCGTTCTGACAAAAGCACCATTTGCAATGCATATCGTGTGGTTTTGCAGAAAACTGCGTCCGCGTCTACCAAAAGATGTATGTGCATGCTTAAAACGCGTTTTGGCACAAATCCATGTGCGGGTGCTAAAAAGACCAGCATCGGCATGCTTTTCACGTCGTTTGGTAGAAATATACGTGCGCGTTTTGCCAAAAGCACCATTTGCATGCATATCGTGTGGTTTTGCAGAAAACTGCGTCCGCGTCTACCAAAAGATGCATGTGCATGCTTAAAACGCGTTTTGGCATAAATCCATGTGCGGGTGCTAAAAAGAGCAGCATCGGCATGCTTTTCACGTCCTTTGGTAGAAATCCACGTGCGCGTTCTGCCAAAAGCACCATTTGCATGCATATCGTGTGGTTTTGCAAAAACTGCGTCCGCGTCTACCAAAAGATGCATGGCATGCTTTAAAACGCGTTTTGGCACAAATCCATGTGCGGGTGCTAAAAAGAGCAGCATCGGCATGCTTTTCACGTCGTTTGGTAGAAATCCACGTGCGCGTTCTGCCAAAAGCACCATTTGCATGCATATCGTGTGATTTTGCAGAAAACTGCGTCTGCGTCTACAAAAGATGCATGTGCATGCTTAAAACGCGTTTTGGCACAAATCCATGTGCGGGTGCTAAAAAGAGCAGCATCGGCATGCTTTTCACGTCGTTTGGTAGAAATCCACGTGCGCGTTTTTGCCAAAAGCACCATTTGCATTCATATCGTGTGGTTTTGCAGAAAACTGCGTCCGCGTCTACCAAAAGATGCATGTGCATGCTTAAAACGCGTTTTGGCACAAATCCATGTGCGGGTGCTAAAAAGAGCAGCATCGGCATGCTTTTCACGTCCTTTGGTAGAAATCCACGTGCGCGTTCTGCCAAAAGCACTATTTGCATGCATATCGTGTGGTTTTGCAAAACTGCGTCCGCGTCTACCAAAAGATGCATGTGCATGCTTAAAACGCGTTTTGGCACAAATCCATGTGCGGTGCTAAAAAGAGCAGCATCGGCATGCTTTTTCACGTCGTTTGGTAGAAATCCACGGGCGCGTTCTGCCAAAAGCACCATTTGCATGCATATCGTGGGTTTTGCAGAAAACTGCGTCCGCGTCTACCAAAAGATGCATGTGCATGCTTAAAACGCGTTTGGCACAAATCCATGTGCGGGTGCTAAAAAGCACAGCATCGGCATGCTTTTCACGTCGTTGGTAGAAATCCACGTGCGAATTCTGCCAAAAGCACCATTTGCATGCATATCGTGTGGTTTTTCAGAAAACTGCGTCCGCGTCTACCAAAAGATGCATGTGCATGCTTAAAACGCGTTTTGGCACAAATACATGTGCGGGTGCTAAAAAGAGCAGCATCGGCATGCTTTTCACGTCGTTTGGTAGAAATCCACGTGCACGTTCTGCCAAAAGCACCATTTGCATGCATATTCTGTGGTTTTGCAGAAAACTGCGTCGCGTCTACCAAAAGATGCATGTGCATGCTTAGAACGCGTTTTGCACAAATCCATGTGCGGGTGCTAAAAAGGGCAGCATCGGCATGCTTTTCACGTCGTTTGGTAGAAATCCACGTGAGCGTTCTGCCAAAAGCACCATTTGCATGCATATCGTGTGGTTTTCAGAAAACTGCGTCCGCGTCCTACCAAAAGATGCATGTGCATGCTTAAAACGCGTTTTGGCACAAATCCATGTGCGGGTGCTAAAAAGAGCAGCATCGGCATGCTTTTCACGTCGTTTGGTAGAAATCCACGTGCGCGTTCTGCCAAAAGCAACATTTGCATGCATATTCTGTGGTTTTGCAGAAACTGCGTCCGCGTCTACCAAAAGATGCATGTGCATGCTTAAAACGCGTTTTGGCATAAATCCATGTGCGGGTGCTAATAGAGCAGCATCGGCATGCTTTTCACGTCGTTTGTAGAAATCCACGTGCGCGTTCTGCCAAAAGCACCATTTGCATGCATATCGTGTGGTTTTGCAGAAAACTGCGTCCGCGTCTACCAAAAGATGCATGTGCATGCTTAAAACGCGTTTTGGCACAAATCCATGTGGCGGGTGCTAAAAAGAGCAGCATCGGCATGCTTTTCACCTCGTTTGGTAGAAATCCACGTGCGCGTTCTGCCAAAAGCACCATTTGCATGCATATCGTGTGGTTTTGCAGAAAACTGCGTCCGCGTCTGCCAAAAGATGCATGCGCATGCTTAAAACGCGTTTTGGCACAAATCCATGTGCGGGTGCTAAAAAGAGCAGCATCGGCATGCTTTTCACGTCCTTTGGTAGAAATCACGTGCGCGTTCTGCCAAAAGCACCATTTGCATGCATATCGTGTCGTTTTGCAGAAAACTGCGTCCGCGCCTACCAAAAGATGCGTGTGCATGCTTAAAACGCGTTTTGGCACAATCCATGTGCGGGTGCTAAAAAGAGCAGCATCGGCATGCTTTTCACGTCGTTTGGTAGAAATCCACGTGCGCGTTCTGCCAAAAGCACCATTTGCATGCATATCGTGTGGTTTTTCAGAAAACTGCGTTCGCGTCTACCTAAAGATGCATGTGCATGCTTAAAACGCGTTTTGGCACAATCCATGAGCGGGTGCTAAAAAGAGCAGCATCGGCATGCTTTTCATGTCGTTTGGTAGAAATCCACGTGCGCGTTCTGCCAAAAGCACCATTTGCATGCATATTCAGTGGTTTTGCAGAAAACTGCGTCGGCGTCTACCAAAAGATGCATGTGCATGCTTAAAACGCGTTTTGGCATAAATCCATGTGCGGGTGCTAAAAATAGCAGCATCGGCATGCTTTTCACGTCGTTTGGTAGAAATCTACGCGCGCGTTCTGCCAAAAGCACCATTTGCATGCATATCGTGTCGTTTTGCAGAAAACTGCGTCCGCGTCTACCGAAAGATGCATGTGCATGCTTAAAACGCGTTTTGGCACAAATCCATGTGCGGGTACTAAAAAGAGCAGCATCGGCATGCTTTTCACGTCGTTTGGTAAATCCACGTGGCGCGTTCGGCCAAAGCACCATTTGCATGCATATCGTGTCGTTTTGCAGAAACTGCGGCCGCGTCTACAAAAGATGCATGTGCAGCTTAAAACGCGTTTTGGCACAAATCCATGTGCGGGTGCTAAAAAGAGCAGCATCGCATGCTTTTCACGTCCTTTGGTAGAAATCCACGTGCGCGTTCTGCCAAAAGCACCATTTGCATGCATATCGTGTGGTTTTGCAGAAAACTGCGTCCGCGTCTACCAAAAGATGCATGTGCGTGCTTAAAACGCGTTTTGGCACAAATCCATGTGCGGGTGCTAAAAAGAGCAGCATCGGCATGCTTTTCACGTCGTTTTGTAGAAATCCACGTGCGCGTCCTGCCAAAAGCACCATTTGCATGCATATCGTGTGTTTTGCAGAGAACTGCGTCCGCGTATACCAAAAGATGCATGTGCATGCTTAAAACGCGTTTTGGCACAAATCCATGTGTGGGTGCTAAAAAGAGCAGCATCGGCATGCTTTTCTCGTCGTTTGGTAGAAATCCACGTGCGCGTTCTGCCAAAAGCACCATTTGCGTGCATATCGTGTGGTTTTGCACAAAACTGCGTCCGCGTCTATCCAAGATGCATGTGCATCCTTAAAACGCGTTTTGGCACAAATCCATGTGCGGGTGCTAAAAAGAGCAGCATCGGCATGCTTTTCACGTCGTTTGGTAGAAATCCACGCGCGCGTTCTGCCAAAAGCACCATTTGCATGCATATCGTGTGGTTTTGCAGAAAACTGCGTCGGCGTCTACCAAAAGATGCATGTGCATGCTTAAACGCGTTTTGGCATAAATCCATGTGCGGGTGCTAAAAATAGCAGCATCGGCATGTTTTTCACGTCCCTTGGTAGAATCCACGTGAGCGTTCTGCCAAAGCACCATTTGCATGCATATCGTGTCGTTTTGCAGAAAACTGCGTCCGCGTCTACCAAAAGATGCATGTGCATGCTTAAAACGCGTTTTGGCACAAATCCATGTGCGGGTACTAAAAAGAGCAGCATCGGCATGCTTTTCACGTCGTTTGGTAGAAATCCACGTGCGCGTTCGGCCAAAAGCACCATTTGCATGCATATCGTGTCGTTTTGCAGAAAACTGCGGCCGCGTCTACAAAAGATGCATGTGCATGCTTAAAACGCGTTTTGGCACAAATCCATGTGCGGGTGCTAAAAAGAGCAGCATCGGCATGCTTTTCACGTCCTTTGTAGAAATCCACGTGCGCGTTCTACCAAAAGCACCATTTGCATGCATATCGTGTGGTTTTGCAGAAAACTGCGTCCGCGTCTACCAAAAGATGCATGTGCGTGCTTAAAACGCGTTTTGGCACAAATCCATGTGCGGGTGCTAAAAAGAGCAGCATCGGCATGCTTTTCACGTCGTTGGTAGAAATCCACGTGCGCGTTCTGCAAAAGCACCATTTGCATGCATATCGTGTGGTTTTGCAGAAAACTGCGTCCGCGTCTACCAAAAGATGCGTGTGCATGCTTAAAACGCGTTTTTGGCACAAATCCTGTGCGGGTGCTAAAAAGAGCAGCATCGGCATGCTTTTCACGTCCGTTGTAGAAATCCACGTGCGCGTTCTGCCAAAAGCACCATTTGCATGCATATCGTGTGGTTTTTCAGAAAACTGCGTTCGCGTCTACCTAAAGATGCATGTGCATGCTTTAAAACGCGTTTGGGCACAAATCCATGTGCGGGTGCTAAAAAGAGGCAGCATCGGCATGCTTTTCATGTCGTTGGTAGAAATCCACGTGCGCGTTCTGCCAAAAGCACCATTTGCATGCATATTCAGTGGTTTTGCAGAAAACTGCGTCGGCGTCTACCAAAAGATGCATGTGCATGCTTAAAACGCGTTTTGGCATAAATCCATGTGCGGGTGCTAAAAATAGCAGCATCGGCATGCTTTTCACGTCGTTTGGTAGAAATCCACGTGAGCGTTCTGCCAAAAGCACCATTTGCATGCATATAGTGTCGTTTTGCAGAAAACTGCGTCCGCGTCTACCAAAAGATGCATGTGCATGCTTAAACGCGTTTTGGCACAAATCCATGTGCGGGTACTATAAAGAGCAGCATCGGCATGCTTTTCACGTCGTTTGGTAGAAATCCACGTGCGCGTTCGGCCAAAGCACCATTGCATGCATATCGTGTCGTTTTCAGAAAACGCGGCCGCGTCTACAAAAGATGCATGTGCATGCTTAAAACGCGTTTTGGCACAATCCATGTGCGGGTGCTAAAAGAGCAGCATCGGCATGCTTTTCACGTCCTTTGGTAGAAATCCACGTGCGCGTTCTGCCAAAAGCACCATTGCATGCATATCGTGTGGTTTTGCAGAAAACTGCGTCCGCGTCTACCAAAAGATGAATGTGCGTGCTTAAAACGCGTTTTGGAACAAATCTATGTGTGGGTGCTAAAAAGAGCAGCATCGGCATGCTTTTCACGTCGTTTGGTAGAAATCCACGTGCGCTTTCTGCCAAAAGCACCATTTGCATGCATATCAAGTGGTTTTGCAGAAAACTGCGTCCGCGTCTACCAAAAGATGCATGTGCATGCTTAAAACGCGTTTTGGCACAAATCCATGTGCGGGTGCTAAAAAGAGCAGCATCGGCATGCTTTTCGCGTCGTTTGGTAGAAATCCACGTGCGCGTTCTGCCAAAAGCACCATTTGCAGGCATATCGTGTGGTTTTGCAGAAAACTGCGTCCGCGTCTACCAAAAGATGCATGTGCATGCTTAAAACGCGTTTTGGCAGAAATCCATGTGCGGGTGCTAAAAAGAGCAGCATCGGCATGCTTTTCACGTCGTTTTGTAGAAATCCACGTGCGCGTCCTGCCAAAAGCACCATTTGCATGCATATCGTGTGGTTTTGCAGAGAACTGCGTCCCCGTATACCAAAAGATGCATGTGCGTGCTTAAAACGCGTTTTGGCACAAATCCATGTGCGGGTGCTAAAAAGAGCAGCATCGGCATGCTTTTCTCGTCGTTTGGTAGAAATCCACGTGCGCGTTCTGCCAAAAGCACCATTTGCATGCATATCGTGTGGTTTTGCACAAAACTGCGTCCGCGTCTATCCAAAGATGCATGTGCATCCTTAAAACGCGTTTTGGCACAAATCCATGTGCGGGTGCTAAAAAGAGCAGCATCGGCATGCTTTTCACGTCGTTTGGTAGAAATCCACGTGCGCGTTCTGCCAAAAGCACCATTTGCATGCATATCGTGCGGTTTTGCAGAAAACTGCGTCCGCGTCTACCAAAAGATGCATGTTCATGCTTAAAACGCGTTTTGGCACAAATCCATGCGCGGGTGCTAAAAAGAGCAGCATCGGCATGCTTTTCACGTCGTTTGGTAGAAATCCACGTGCGCGTTCTGCCAAAAGCACCATTTGCATGCATATCGTGTGGTTTTGCAGAAAACTGCATCCGCGTCCACCAAAAGATGCATGTGCATGCTTAAAACGCGTTTTGCACAAATCCATGTGCGGGTGCTAAAAAGAGCAGCATCGGCATGCTTTTCACGTCGTTTGGTAGAAATCCACGTGCGCGTTCTGCCAAAGCACCATTTGCATGCATATCGTGTGGTTTTTCAGAAAACTGCGTTCGAGTCTACCTAAAGATGCATGTGCATGCTTAAAACGCGTTTGGGCACAAATCCATGTGCGGGTGCTAAAAAGAGCAGCATCGGCATGCTTTTCATGTCGTTTGGTAGAAATCCACGTGCGCGTTCTGCCAAAAGCACCATTTGCATGCATATTCAGTGGTTTTGCAGAAAACTGCGTCGGCGGTCTACCAAAAGATGCATGTGCATGCTTAAAACGCGTTTTGGCATAAATCCATGTGCGGGTGCTAAAAATAGCAGCATCGGCATGCTTTTCACGTCGTTTGGTAGAAATCCAAGTGAGCGTTCTGCCAAAAGCACCATTTGCATGCATATCGTGTCGTTTTGCAGAAAACTGCGTCCGCGTCTACCAAAAGATGCATGTGCATGCTTAAAACGCGTTTTGGCACAAATCCATGTGCGGGTGCTAAAAAGAGCAGCATCGGCATGCTTTTCACGTCCTTTGGTAGAAATCCACGTGCGCGTTCTGCCAAAAGCACCATTTGCATGCATATCGTGTGGTTTTGCAGAAAACTGCGTCCGCGTCTACCAAAAGATGAATGTTGCGTGCTTAAAACGCGTTTTGGCACAAATCTATGTGTGGGTGCTAAAAAGAGCAGCATCGGCATGCTTTTCACGTCGTTTGGTAGAAATCCACGTGCGCTTTCTGCCAAAAGCACCATTTGCATGCATATCAAGTGGTTTTGCAGAAAACTGCGTCCGCGTCTACCAAAAGATGCATGTGCATGCTTAAAACGCGTTTTGGCACAAATCCATGTGCGGGTGCTAAAAAGAGCAGCATCGGCATGCTTTTCGCGTCGTTTGGTAGAAATACACGTGCGCGTTCGGCCAAAAGCACCATTTCCATGCATATCGTGTCGTTTTGCAGAAAACTGCGTCCGCGTCTACCAAAAGATGCATGTGCATGCTTAAAACGCGTTTTGGCAGAAATCCATGTGTGGGTGCTAAAAAGAGCAGCATCGGCATGCTTATCACGTCGTTTTGTAGAAATCCACGTGCGCGTCCTGCCAAAAGCACCATTTGCATGCATATCGTGTGGTTTGCAGAGAACTGCGTCCCCGTATACCAAAAGATGCATGTGCGTGCTTAAAACGCGTTTTGGCACAAATCCATGTGCGCGTGCTAAAAAGAGCAGCATCGGCATGCTTTTCTCGTCGTTTGGTAGAAATCCACGTGCGCGTTCTGCCAAAAGCACCATTTGCATGCATATCGTGTGGGTTTTGCACAAAACTGCGTCCGCGTCTATCCAAAGATGCATGTGCATCCTTAAAACGCGTTTTGGCACAAATCCATGTGCGGGTGCTAAAAAGAGCAGCATCGGCATGCTTTTCACGTCGTTTGGTAGAAATCCACGTGCGCGTTCTGCCAAAAGCACCATTTGCATGCATATCGTGCGGTTTGCAGAAAACTGCGTCCGCGTCTACCAAAAGATGCATGTTCATGCTTAAAACGCGTTTTGGCACAAATCCATGCGCGGGTGCTAAAAAGAGCAGCATCGGCATGCTTTTCACGTCGTTTGGTAGAAATCCACGTGCGCGTTCTGCCAAAAGCACCATTTGCATGCATATCGTGTGGTTTTGCAGAAAACTGCATCCGCGTCCACCAAAAGATGCATGTGCATGCTTAAAAACGCGTTTTGGCACAAATCCATGTGCGGGTGCTAAAAATAGCAGCATCGGCATGCTTTTCACGTAGTTTGGTAGAAATCCACGTGCGCGTTCTGCCAAAAGCACCATTTGTATGCATATCGTGTGGTTTTGCAGAAAACTGCGTCCGCGTCTACCAAAGATGCATGTGCATGCTTAAAACGCGTTTTGGCACAAATCCATGCGCGGGTGCTAAAAAGAGCAGCATCGCATGCTTTTCACGTCGTTTGGTAGAAATCCACGTGCGCGTTCTGCCAAAAGCACCATTTGCATGCATATCGTGTGGTTTTGCAGAAAACTGCATCCGCGTCCACCAAAGATGCATGTGCATGCTTAAAACGCGTTTTGGCACAAATCCATGTGCGGGTGCTAAAAAGAGCAGCATCGGCATGCTTTTCACGTCCTTTGGTAGAAATCCACGTGCGCGTTCTGCCAAAAGCACCATTTGCATGCATACCGTGTGGTTTTGCAGAAAACTGCGTCCGCGTCCACCAAAAGATGCATGTGCATGCTTAAAACGCGTTTGGGACAAATCCATGAGCGGGTGCTAAAAAGAGCAGCATCGGCATGCTTTTCACGTCGTTTGGTAGAAATGCGCGTGCGCGTTCTGCCAAAAGCACCATTTGCATGCATATCGTGTGGTTTTGCAGAAAACTGCGTCCGCGTCTACCAAAAGATGTATGTGCATGCTTAAAACGCGTTTTGGCACAAATCCTTGTGCGGGTGCTAAAAGACCAGCATCGGCATGCTTTTCACGTCGTTTGGTAGAAATCCACGTGCGCGTTTGCCAAAAGCACCATTTGCATGCATATCGTGTGGTTTTGCAAAAAACTGCGTCCGCGTCTACCAAAAGATGCACGTGCATGCTTAAAACGCGTTTGGCACAAATCCATGTGCGGGTGCTAAAAAGAGCAGCATCGGCATGCTTTTCACGTCCTTTGGTAGAAATCCACGTGCGCGTTCTGCCAAAGCACCATTTGCATGCATATCGTGTGGTTTTTCAAAAACTGCGTCCGCGTCTACCAAAAGATGCATGTGCATGCTTAAAACGCGTTTTGGTACAAATCCATGTGCGGGTGCTAAAAAGAGGAGCATCGGCATGCTTTACACGTCGTTTGGTAGAAATGCACGTGTGCGTTCGGCCAAAAGCACCATTTGCATGCATATCGTGTCGTTTTGCAGAAAACTGCGTCCGCGTCTACCAAAATATGCATGTGCATGCTTAAAACGCGTTTTGGCACAAATCCATGTGCGCGTGCTAACAGGAGCAGCATCGGCATGCTTTTCACGTCGTTTGGTAGAAATCCACTTGCGCGTTCTGTCAAAAGCACCATTTGCATGCATATCGTGTCGTTTTGCAGAAAACTGCGTCCGCGTCTACCAAAAGATGCATGTGCATGCTTAAAACGCGTTTTGGCACAAATCCATGTGCGGGTACTAAAAAGAGCAGCATCGGCATGCTTTTCACGTCGTTTGGTAGAAATCCACGTGCGCGTTCGGCCAAAAGCACCATTTGCATGCATATCGTGTCGTTTTGCAGAAAACTGCGGCCGCGTCTACAAAAGATGCATGTGCATGCTTAAAACGCGTTTTGGCACAAATCCATGTGCGGGTGCTAAAAAGAGCAGCATCGGCATGCTTTTCACGTCCTTTGGTAGAAATCCACGTGCGCGTTCTGCCAAAAGCACCATTTGCGTGCATATCGTGTGGTTTTGCAGAAACTGCGTCCGCGTCTACCAAAAGATGAATGTGCGTGCTTAAAACGCGTTTTGGCACAAATCTATGTGTGGGTGCTAAAAAGAGCAGCATCGGCATGCTTTTCACGTCGTTTGGTAGAAATCCACGTGCGCTTTCTGCCAAAAGCACCATTTGCATGCATATCAAGTGGTTTTGCAGAAAACTGCGTCGCGTCTACCAAAAGATGCATGTGCATGCTTAAAACGCGTTTTGGCACAAATCCATGTGCGGGTGCTAAAAGAGCAGCATCGGCATGCTTTTCGCGTCGTTTGGTAGAAATACACGTGCGGGTTCGGCCAAAGCACCATTTCCATGCATATCGTGTCGTTTTGCAGAAAACTGCGTCCGCGTCTACCAAAAAGATGCATGTGCATGCTTAAAACGCGTTTTGGCACAAATCCATGTGCGGGTGCTAAAAGCAGCAGCATCGGCATGCTTTTCACGTCGTTTGGTTGAAATCCACGTGCGCGTTCTGCCAAAAGCACCATTTGCAGGCATATCGTGTGGTTTTGCAGAAAACTGCGTCCGCGTCTACCAAAAGATGCATGTGCATGCTTAAAACGCGTTTTGGCAGCAAATCCATGTGCGGGTGCTAAAAAGAGCAGCATCGGCATGCTTATCACGTCGTTTTGTAGAAATCCACGTGCGCGTCTGCCAAAAGCACCATTTGCATGCATATCGTGTGGTTTGCAGAGAAACTGCGTCCCGTCTACCAAAAGATGCATGTGCAGTGCTTAAAACGCGTTTTGGCACAAATCCATGTGCGGGTGCTAAAAGAGCAGCATCGGCATGCTTTTCACGTCGTTTGGTAGAAATCCACGCGCGCGTTCTGCCAAAAGCACCATTTGCATGCATATCGTGTGGTTTTGCAGAAAACTGAGTCCGCGTCTACCAAAGATGCATGCGCATGCTTAAAACGCGTTTTGGCACAAATCCATGTGCGGGTGCTAAAAAGAGCAGCATCGGCATGCTTTTCACGTCGTTTGGTAGAAATCCACACGCGCGTTCTGCCAAAAGCACCATTTGCATGCATATCGTGTGGTTTTGCAGAAAACTGCGTCCGCGTCTACCAAAAGATGCATGCGCTCATGCTTAAAACGCGTTTTGGCACAAATCCATGCGCGGGTGCTAAAAAGAGCAGCATCGGCATGCTTTTCACGTCGTTTGGTAGACATCCACGTGCGCGTTCTGCCAAAAGCACCATTTGCATGCATATCGTGTGGTTTTGCAGAAAACTGCATCCGCGTCCACCAAAAGATGCATGTGCATGCTTAAAACGCGTTTTGGCACAAATCCATGTGCGGGTGCTAAAAATAGCAGCATCGGCATGCTTTTCACGTAGTTTGGTAGAAATCCACGTGCGCGTTCTGCCAAAAGCACCATTTGCATGCATATCGTGTGGTTTTGCAGAAAACTGCGTCCGCGTCTACCAAAAGATGCATGTGCATGCTTAAAACGCGTTTTGGCACAAATCCATGCGCGGGTGCTAAAAAGAGCAGCATCGGCATGCTTTTCACGTCGTTTGGTAGAAATCCACGTGCGCGTTCTGCCAAAAGCACCATTTGCATGCATATCGTGCGGTTTTGCAGAAAACTGCGTCCGCGTCTACCAAAAGATGCATGCTCATGCTTAAAACGCGTTTTGGCACAAATCCATGCGCGGGTGCTAAAAAGAGCAGCATCGGCATGCTTTTCACGTCGTTTGGTAGAAATCCACGTGCGCGTTCTGCCAAAAGCACCATTTGCATGCATATCGTGTGGTTTTGCAGAAAACTGCATCCGCGTCCACCAAAAGATGCATGTGCATGCTTAAAACGCGTTTTGGCACAAATCCATGTGCGGGTGCTAAAAAGAGCAACATCGGCATGCTTTTCACGTCCTTTGGTAGAAATCCACGTGCGCGTTCTGCCAAAAGCACCATTTGCATGCATACCGTGTGGTTTTGCAGAAAACTGCGTCCGCGTCCACCAAAAGATGCATGTGCATGCTTAAAACGCGTTTTGGCACAAATCCATGAGCGGGTGCTAAAAAGAGCAGCATCGGCATGCTTTTCACGTCCTTTGGTAGAAATCCACGTGCGCGTTCTGCCAAAAGCACAATTTGCATGCATATCGTGTGGTTTTGCAAAAACTGCGTCCGCGTCTACCAAAAGATGCATGTGCACGCTTAAACGCGTTTTGGCACAAATCCATGTGCGGGAGCTAAAAAGAGCAGCATCGGCATGCTTTTCACGTCGTTTGGTAGAAATCCACGTGCGCGTTCTGCCAAAAGCACCATTTGCATGCATATCGTGTGGTTTTGCAGAAAACTGCGTCCGCGTCTACCAAAAGATGCATGTGCATGCTTAAAACGCGTTTTGGCACAAATCCATGTGCGGGTGCTAAAAAGAGCAGCATCGGCATGCTTTTCACGTCGTTTGGTAGAAATCCACTTGCGCGTTCTGCCAAAAGCACCATTTGCATGCATATCGTGTGGTTTTTCAGAAAACTGCGTCCGCGTCTATCAAAAGATGCATGTGCATGCTTAAAACGCGTTTTGGCACAAATCCATGTGCGGGTGCTAAAAAGAGCAGCATCGGCATGCTTTTCACGTCGTTTGGTAGAAATCCACTTGCGCGTTCTGCCAAAAGCACCATTTGCATGCATATCGTGTGGTTTTTCAGAAAACTGCGTCCGCGTCTATCAAAAGATGCATGTGCATGCTTAAAACGTGTTTTGGCACAAATCCATGTGCGGGTGCTAAAAAGAGCAGCATCGGCATGCTGTTCACGTCGTTTGGTAGAAATCCACGTGCGCGTTCTGCCAAAAGCACCATTTGCATGCATATCGTGTGGTTTTGCAGAAAACTGCGTCCGCGTCTACCAAAAGATGTATGTGCATGCTTAAAACGCGTTTTGGCACAAATCCATGTGCGGGTGCTAAAAAGACCAGCATCGGCATGCTTTTCACGTCGTTTGGTAGAAATCCACGTGCGCGTTTTGCCAAAAGCACCATTTGCATGCATATCGTGTGGTTTTGCAAAAAACTGCGTCCGCGTCTACCAAAAGATGCACGTGCATGCTTAAAACGCGTTTTGGCACAAATCCATGTGCGGGTGCTAAAAAGAGCAGCATCGGCATGCTTTTCACGTCCTTTGGTAGAAATCCACGTGCGCGTTCTGCCAAAAGCACCATTTGCATGCATATCGTGTGGTTTTTCAAAAACTGCGTCCGCGCCTACCAAAAGATGCATGTGCATGCTTAAAACGCGTTTTGGTACAAATCCATGTGCGGGTGCTAAAAAGAGGAGCATCGGCATGCTTTACGCGTCGTTTGGTAGAAATGCACGTGTGCGTTCGGCCAAAAGCACCATTTGCATGCATATCGTGTCGTTTTGCAGAAAACTGCGTCCGCGTCTACCAAAATATGCATATGCATGCTTAAAACGCGTTTTGGCACAAATCCATGTGCGCGTGCTAACAGGAGCAGCATCGGCATGCTTTTCACGTCGTTTGGTAGAAATCCACTTGCGCGTTCTGCCAAAAGCACCATTTGCATGCATATCGTGTGGTTTTGCAGAAAACTGCGTCCGCGTCTACCAAAAGGTGCATGTGCATGCTTAAAACGCGTTTTGGCACAAATCCATGTGCGGGTGCTAAAAAGAGCAGCATCGGCATGCTTTTCACGTCGTTTGGTAGAAATCCACGTGCGCGTTCTGCCAAAAGCACCATTTGCATGCATATCGTGTGGTTTTGCAGAAAACTGCGTCCGCGTCTACCAAAAGATGCATTAGCATGCTTAAAACGCGTTTAGGCACAAATCCATGTGCGGGTGCTAAAAAGAGCAGCATCGGCATGCTTTTCACGTCCTTTGGTAGAAATCCACGTGCGCGTTCTGCCAAAAGCACCATTTGCATGCATATCGTGTGGTTTTGCAAAAACTGCGTCCGCGTCTACCAAAAGATGCATGTGCACGCTTAAAACGCGTTTTGGCACAAATCCATGTGCGGGAGCTAAAAAGAGCAGCATCGGCATGCTTTTCACGTCGTTTGGTAGAAATCCACGTGCGCGTTCTGCCAAAAGCACCATTTGCATGCATATCGTGTGGTTTTGCAGAAAACTGCGTCCGCGTCTACCAAAAGATGCATGTGCATGCTTAAAACGCGTTTTGGCACAAATCCATGTGCGGGTGCTAAAAAGAGCAGCATCGGCATGCTTTTCACGTCGTTTGGTAGAAATCCACTTGCGCGTTCTGCCAAAAGCACCATTTGCATGCATATCGTGTGGTTTTTCAGAAAACTGCGTCCGCGTCTATCAAAAGATGCATGTGCATGCTTAAAACGTGTTTTGGCACAAATCCATGTGCGGGTGCTAAAAAGAGCAGCATCGGCATGCTTTTCACGTCGTTTGGTAGAAATCCACGTGCGCGTTCTGCCAAAAGCACCATTTGCATGCATATCGTGTGGTTTTGCAAAAACTGCGTCCGCGTCTACCAAAAGATGCATGTGCACGCTTAAAACGCGTTTTGGCACAAATCCATGTGCGGGAGCTAAAAATAGCAGCATCGGCATGCTTTTCACGTCGTTTGGTAGAAATCCACTTGCGCGTTCTGCCAAAAGCACCATTTGCATGCATATCGTGTGGTTTTTCAGAAAACTGCGTCCGCGTCTATCAAAAGATGCATGTGCATGCTTAAAACGTGTTTTGGCACAAATCCATGTGCGGGTGCTAAAAAGAGCAGCATCGGCATGCTTTTCACGTCGTTTGGTAGAAATCCACGTGCGCGTTCTGCCAAAAGCACCATTTGCATGCATATCGTGTGGTTTTGCAGAAAACTGCGTCCGCGTCTACCAAAAGATGTATGTGCATGCTTAAAACGCGTTTTGGCACAAATCCATGTGCGGGTGCTAAAAAGACCAGCATCGGCATGCTTTTCACGTCGTTTGGTAGAAATCCACGTGCGCGTTTTGCCAAAAGCACCATTTGCATGCATATCGTGTGGTTTTGCAAAAAACTGCGTCCGCGTCTACCAAAAGATGCACGTGCATGCTTAAAACGCGTTTTGGCACATATCCATGTGCGGGTGCTAAAAAGAGCAGCATCGGCATGCTTTTCACGTCCTTTGGTAGAAATCCACGTGCGCGTTCTGCCAAAAGCACCATTTGCATGCATATCGTGTGGTTTTTCAAAAACTGCGTCCGCGTCTACCAAAAGATGCATGTGCATGCTTAAAACGCGTTTTGGTACAAATCCATGTGCGGGTGCTAAAAAGAGGAGCATCGGCATGCTTTACACGTCGTTTGGTAGAAATGCACGTGTGCGTTCGGCCAAAAGCACCATTTGCATGCATATCGTGTCGTTTTGCAGAAAACTGCGTCCGCGTCTACCAAAATATGCATGTGCATGCTTAAAACGCGTTTTGGCACAAATCCATGTGCGCGTGCTAACAGGAGCAGCATCGGCATGCTTTTCACGTCGTTTGGTAGAAATCCACTTGCGCGTTCTGCCAAAAGCACCATTTGCATGCATATCGTGTGGTTTTGCAGAAAACTGCGTCCGCGTCTACCAAAAGGTGCATGTGCATGCTTAAAACTTGTTTTGGCACAAATCCATGTGCGGGTGCTAAAAAGAGCAGCATCGGCATGCTTTTCACGTCGTTTGGTAGAAATCAACGTGCGCGTTCTGCCAAAAGCACCATTTGCATGCATATCGTGTGGCTTTGCAGAAAACTGCGTCCGCGTCTACCAAAAGATGCATTAGCATGCTTAAAACGCGTTTAGGCACAAATCCATGTGCGGGTGCTAAAAAGAGCAGCATCGGCATGCTTTTCACGTCCTTTGGTAGAAATCCACGTGCGCGTTCTGCCAAAAGCACCATTTGCATGCATATCGTGTGGTTTTGCAAAAACTGCGTCCGCGTCTACCAAAAGATGCATGTGCACGCTTAAAACGCGTTTTGGCACAAATCCATGTGCGGGAGCTAAAAAGAGCAGCATCGGCATGCTTTTCACGTCGTTTGGTAGAAATCCACGTGCGCGTTCTGCCAAAAGCACCATTTGCATGCATATCGTGTGGTTTTGCAGAAAACTGCGTCCGCGTCTACCAAAAGATGCATGTGCATGCTTAAAACGCGTTTTGGCACAAATCCATGTGCGGGTGCTAAAAAGAGCAGCATCGGCATGCTTTTCACGTCGTTTGGTAGAAATCCACTTGCGCGTTCTGCCAAAAGCACCATTTGCATGCATATCGTGTGGTTTTTCAGAAAACTGCGTCCGCGTCTATCAAAAGATGCATGTGCATGCTTAAAACGTGTTTTGGCACAAATCCATGTGCGGGTGCTAAAAAGAGCAGCATCGGCATGCTTTTCACGTCGTTTGGTAGAAATCCACGTGCGCGTTCTGCCAAAAGCACCATTTGCATGCATATCGTGTGGTTTTGCAGAAAACTGCGTCCGCGTCTACCAAAAGATGCATGTGCATGCTTAAAACGCGTTTTGGCACAAATTAATGTGCGGGTGCTAAAACGAGCAGCAGCGGCATGCTTTTCACGTCGTTTGGTAGAAATCCACGTGCGCGTTCTGCCAAAAGCACCATTTGCATGCATATCGTGTGGTTTTTCAGAAAACTGCGTCCGCGTCTACCAAAAGATGCATGTGCACGCTTAAAACGCGTTTTGGCCAAATCCATGTGCGGGTGCTAAAAAGAGCAGCATCGGCGTGCTTTTCACGTCGTTTGGTAGAAATCCACGTGCGCGTTCTGCCAAAAGCACCATTTGCATGCATATTCTGTGGTTTTGCAGAAAACTGCGTCCGCGTCTACCAAAAGATGCATGTGCATGCTTAAAACGCGTTTTGGCATAAATCAATGTGCGGGTGCTAAAAAGAGCAGCATCGGCATGCTTTTCACGTCGTTTGGTAGAAATCCACTTGAGCGTTCTGCCAAAAGCACCATTTACATGCATATCGTGTGGTTTTGCAGAAAACTGCGTCCGCGTCTACCAAAAGATGCATGTGCATGCTTAAAACGCGTTTTGGCACAAATCTATGTGCGGGTGCTAAAAATAGCAGCATCGGCATGCTTTTCACGTCGTTTGGTAGAAATCCACGTGCGCGTTCGGCCAAAAGCACCATTTGCATGCATATCGTGTCGTTTTGCAGAAAACTGCGGCCGCGTCTACAAAAGATGCATGTGCAGGCTTAAAACGCGTTTTGGCACAGAGCCATGTGCGGGTGCTAAAAAGAGCAGCATCGGCATGCTTTTCGCGTCGTTTGGTAGAAATCCACGTGCGCGTTCTGCCAAAAGCACCATTTGCATGCATATCGTGTGGTTTTGCAGAAAACTGCGTCCGCGTCTACCAAAAGATGCATGTGCATGCTTAAAACGCGCTTTGGCACAAATCCATGTGCGGGTGCTAAAAATAGCAGCATCGGCATGCTTTTCACGTCGTTTGGTAGATATCCACGTGTGCTTTCTGCCAAAAGCACCATTTGCATGCATATCGTGTGGTTTTGCAGAAAACTGCGTCCGCGTCTACCAAAAGATGCATGTGCATGCTTAAAACGCGTTTTGGCAGAAATCCATGTGCGGGTGCTAAAAAGAGCAGCATCGGCATGCTTTTCACGTCGTTTTGTAGAAATCCACGTGCGCGTTCTGCCAAAAGCACCATTTGCATGCATATCGTGTGGTTTTGCAGAAAACTGCGTCCGCGTCCTCCAAAAGATGCATGTGCATGCTTAAAACGCGTTTTGGCACAAATCCATGTGCGGGTGCTAAAAAGAGCAGCATCGGCATGCTTTTCACGTCGTTTGGTAGAAATCCACGTGCGCGTTCTGCCAAAAGCACCATTTGCATGCATATCGTGTGGTTTTGCAGAAAACTGCGTCCGCGTCTACCAAAAGATGCATGTGCATGCTTAAAACGCGTTTTGGCACAAATCCATGTGCGGGTGCTAAAATGAGCAGCATCGGCATGCTTTTCACGTCGTTTGGTAGAAATGCACGAGCGCGTTCTGCCAAATGCACCATTTGCATGCATATCGTGTGGTTTTGCAGAAAACTGCGTCCGCGTCCTCCAAAAGATGCATGTGCATGCTTAAAACGCATTTTGGCACAAATCCATGTGCGGGTGCTAAAAAGAGCAGCATCGGAATGCTTTTCTCGTCGTTTGGTAGAAATCCACGTGCGCGTTCTGCCAAAAGCACCATTTGCATGCATATCGTGTGGTTTTGCAGAAAACTGCGTCCGCGTCCACCAAAAGATGCATGTGCATGCTTAAAACGCATTTTGGCACAAATGCATGTGCGGGTGCTAAAAAGAGCAGCATCGGCATGCTTTTGACGTCGTTTCGTAGAAATCCACGTGCGCGTTCTGCCAAAAGCACCATTTGCATGCATATCGTGTGGTTTTGCAGAAAACTGCGTCCGCGTCTACCAAAAGATGCATGTGCATGCTTAAAACGTGTATTGGCACAAATCCATGTGCGGGTGCTAAAAAGAGCAGCATCGGCATGCTTTTCACGTCGTTTGGTAGAAATCCACGTGCGCGTTCGGCCAAAAGCACCATTTGCATGCATATCGTGTCTTTTTGCAGAAAACTGCGTCCGCGTCTACCAAAAGATGCATGTGCATGCTTAAAACGCGTTTTGGCACAAATCCATGTGCGGGTGCTAAAAGCAGCAGCATCGGCATGCTTTTCACGTCGTTTGGTAGAAATCCACGTGCGCGTTCTGCCAAAAGCACCATTTGCATGCATATCGTGTGGTTTTGCAGAAAACTGCGTCCGCGTCTACCAAAAGATGCATGTGCATGCTTAAAACGCGTTTTGGCACAAATCCATGTTCGGGTGCTAAAAAGAGCAGCATCGGCATGCTTTTCACGTCGTTTGGTAGAAATCCACGTGCGCGTTCTGCCAAAAGCACCATTTGCATGCATATCGTGTGGTTTTGCAGAAAACTGCGTCCGCGTCTACCAAAAGATGCATGTGCATGCTTAAAACGTGTTTTGGCACAAATCCATGTGCGGGTGTTAAAAAAAAACAGCATCGGCATGCTTTTCACGTCGTTTGGTAGAAATCCACGTGCGCGTTCTGCCAAAAGCACCATTTGCATGCATATCGTGTGGTTTTGCAGAAAACTGCGTCCGCGTCTACCAAAAGATGCATGTGCATGCTTAAAACGCGTTTTGGCACAAATCCATGTTCGGGTGCTAAAAAGAGCAGCATCGGCATGCTTTTCACGTCGTTTGGTAGAAATCCACGTGCGCGTTCTGCCAAAAGCACCATTTCCACGCATATCGTGTGGTTTTGCAGAAAACTGCGTCCGCGTCTACCAAAAGATGCATGTGCATGCTTAAAACGCGTTTTGGCACAAATCCATGTGCGGGTGCTAAAAAGAGCAGCATCGGCATGCTTTTCACGTCGTTTGGTAGAAATCCACGTGCGCGTTCGGCCAAAAGCACCATTTGCATGCATATCGAGTGGTTTTGCAGAAAACTGCGTCCGCGTCCACCAAAAGATGCATGTGCATGCTTAAAACGCGTTTTGGCACAAATCTATGTGCGGGTGCTAAAAAGAGCAGTATCGGCATGCTTTTCACGTCGTTTGGTAGAAATCCACGTGCGCGTTCTGCCAAAAGCACCATTTGCATGCGTATCGTGTGGTTTTGCAGAAAACTGCGTCCGCGTCTACCAAAAGATGCATGTGCATGCTTAAAACGCGTTTTGGCACAAATCCATGTGCGGGTGCTAAAAAGAGCAGCATCGGCATGCTTTTCATGTCGTTTGGTAGAAATCCACGTGCGCGTTCGGCCAAAACCACCATTTGCATGCATATCGTGTGGTTTTGCAGAAAACTGCGTCTGAGTCTAACAAAAGATGCATGTGCATGCTTAAAACGCCTTTTGGCACAAATCCATGTGCGGGTGCTAAAAAGAGCAGCATCGGCATGCTTTTCACGTCGTTTGGTAGAAATCCACGTGCGCGTTCTGCCAAAAGCACCATTTGCATGCATATCGTGTGGTTTTGCAGAAAACTGCGTCCGCGTCCACCAAAAGATGCATGTGCATGCTTAAAACGCGTTTTGGCACAAATCTATGTGCGGGTGCTAAAAAGAGCAGTATCGGCATGCTTTTCACGTCGTTTGGTAGAAATCCACGTGCGCGTTCTGCCAAAAGCACCATTTGCATGCGTATCGTGTGGTTTTGCAGAAAACTGCGTCCGCGTCTACCAAAAGATGCATGTGCATGCTTAAAACGCGTTTTGGCACAAATCCATGTGCGGGTGCTAAAAAGAGCAGCATCGGCATGCTTTTCACGTCGTTTGGTAGAAATCCACGTGCGCGTTCGGCCAAAACCACCATTTGCATGCATATCGTGTGGTTTTGCAGAAAACTGCGTCTGAGTCTAACAAAAGATGCATGTGCATGCTTAAAACGCCTTTTGGCACAAATCCATGTGCGGGTGCTAAAAAGAGCAGCATCGGCATGCTTTTCACGTCGTTTGGTAGAAATCCACGTGCGCGTTCTGCCAAAAGCACCATTTGCATGCATATCGTGTGGTTTTGCAGAAAACTGCGTCCGCGTCCACCAAAAGATGCATGTGCATGCTTAAAACGCGTTTTCGCACAAATACATGTGCGGGTGCTAAAACGAGTAGCATCGGCATGCTTTTCACGTCCTTTGGTATAAATCCACGTGCGCGTTCTGCCAAAAGCACCATTTGCATGCATATCGTGTGGTTTTGCAGAAAACTGCGTCCGCGTCTACCAAAAGGTGCATGTGCATGCTTAAAACGTGTTTTGACACAAATCCATGTGCGGGTGCTAAAAAAAAACAGCATCGGCATGCTTTTCACGTCGTTTGGTAGAAATCCACGTGCGCGTTCTGCCAAAAGCACCATTTGCATGCATATCGTGTGGTTTTGCAGAAAACTGCGTCCGCGTCTACCAAAAGATGCATGTGCATGCTTAAAACGTGTTTTCGCACAAATCCATGTGCGGGTGCTAAAAAAAACAGCATCGGCATGCTTTTCACGTCGTTTGGTAGAAATCCACGTGCGCGTTCTGCCAAAAGCACCATTTGCATGCATATCGTGTGGTTTTGCAGAAAACTGCGTCCGCGTCTACCAAAAGATGCATGTGCATGCTTAAAACGCGTTTTGGCACAAATCCATGTGCGGGTGCTAAAAAGAGCAGCATCGGCATGCTTTTCACGTCCTTTGGTAGAAATTCACGTGCGCGTTCTGCCAAAAGCACCATTTGCATGCATGTCGTGTGGTTTTGCAGAAAACTGCGTCCGCGTCTACCAAAAGATGCATGTGCATGCTTAAAACGCGTTTTGGCACAAATCCATGTTCGGGTGCTAAAAAGAGCAGAATCGGCATGCTTTTCACGTCGTTTGGTAGAAATCCACGTGCGCGTTCTGCCAAAAGCACCATTTGCATGCATATCGTGTGGTTTTGCAGAAAACTGCGTCCGCGTCTACCAAAAGATGCATGTGCATGCTTAAAACGCGTTTTGGCACAAATCCATGTGCGGGTGCTAAAAAGAGCAGCATCGGCATGCTTTTCACGTCCTTTGGTAGAAATCCACGTGCGCGTTCTGCCAAAACCACCATTTGCATGCATATCGTGTGGTTTTGCAGAAAACTGCGTCCGCGTCTACCAAAAGATGCATGTGCATTCTTAAAACGCATTTTGGCACAAATCCATGTGCGGGTGCTAAAAAGAGCAGCATCGGCATGCTTTTCACGTCGTTTGGTAGAAATCCACGTGCGCATTCTGCCAAAAGCACCATTTGCATGCACATCGTGTGGTTTTGCAGAAAACTGCGTCCGCGTCTACCAAAAGATGCATGTGCATGCTTAAAACGCGTTTTGGCACAAATCCATGTGCGGGTGCTAAAATGAGCAGCATCGGCATGCTTTTCACGTCGTTTGGTAGAAATCCATGAGCGCGTTCTGCCAAAAGCACCATTTGCATGCATATCGTGTGGTTTTGTAGAAAACTGCGTCCGCGTCCTCCAAAAGATGCATGTGCATGCTTAAAACGCGTTTTGGCACAAATCCATGTGCGGGTGCTAAAAAGAGCAGCATTGGCATGCTTTTCACGTCGTTTGGTAGAAATCCACGTGCGCGTTCTGCCAAAAGCACCATTTGCATGCATATCGTGTGGTTTTGTAGAAAACTGCGTCCGCGTCCTCCAAAAGATGCATGTGCATGCTTAAAACGCGTTTTGGCACAAATCCATGTGCGGGTGCTAAAAAGAGCAGCATTGACATGCTTTTCACGTCGTTTGGTAGAAATCCACGTGCGCGTTCTGCCAAAAGCACCATTTGCATGCATATCGTGTGGTTTTGCAGAAACCTGCGTCCGCGTCCACCAAAAGATGCATGTGCATGCTTAAAACGCGTTTTGGCACAAATCCATGTGTGGGTGCTAAAAAGAGCAGCATCGGCATGCTTTTCACGTCGTTTGGTAGAAATCGACGTGCGCGTTCTGCCAAAAGCACCATTTGCATGCGTATCGTGTGCTTTTTCAGAAAACTGCGTCCGCGTCTACCAAAAGATGCATGTGCATGCTTAAAACGCGTTTTGGCACAAATCCATGTGCGGGTGCTAAAAAGAGCAGCATCGGCATGCTTTTCACGTCGTTTGGTAGAAATACACGTGCGCGTTCGGCCAAAACCACCATTTGCATGCATATCGTGTGGTTTTGCAGAAAACTGCGTCCGAGTCTACCAAAAGATGCATCTGCATGCTTAAAACGCGTTTTGGCACAAATCCATGTGCGGGTGCTAAAAAGAGCAGCATCGGCATGCTTTTCACGTCGTTTGGTAGAAATCCACGTGCGCGTTCTGCCAAAAGCACCATTTGCATGCATATCGTGTGGTTTTGCAGAAAACTGCGTCCGCGTCCACCAAAAGATGCATGGGCATGCTTAAAACGCGTTTTCGCACAAATCCATGTGCGGGTGCTAAAACGAGCAGCATCGGCATGCTTTTCACGTCCTTTGGTAGAAATCCACGTGTGCGTTCTGCCAAAAGCACCATTTCCATGCATATCGTGTGGTTTTGCAGAAAACTGCGTCCCCGTCCACCAAAAGCTGCATGTGCATGCTTAAAACGCGTTTTGGCACAAATCCATGTGCGGGTGCTAAAAAGAGCAGCATCGGCATGCTTTTCACTTCGTTTGGTAGAAATCCACGTGCGCGTTCTGCCAAAAGCACCATTTGCATGCATATCGTGTGGTTTTGCAGAAAACTGCGTCCGCGTCTACCAAAAGATGCATGTGCATGCTTAAAACGCGTTTTGGCACAAATCCATGTGCGGGTGCTAAAAAGACCAGCATCGGCATGCTTTTCACGTCGTTTGGTAGAAATCCACATGCGCGTTCTGCATAAAGCACCATTTGCATGCATATCGTGTGGTTTTGGAGAAAGCTGCGTCCGCGTCCACCAAAAGATGCATGTGCATGCTTAAAACGCGTTTTGGCACAAATCCATGTGCGGGTGCTAAAAAGAGCAGCATCGGCATGCTTTTCACGTCGTTTGGTAGAAATCCACGTGCGCGTTCTGCATAAAGCACCATTTCCATTCATATCGTGTGGTTTTGCAGAAAACTGCGTCCGCGTCTACCAAAAGATGCATGTGCATGCTTAAAACGCGTTTTGGCACAAATCAATGTGCGGGTGCTAAAAAGAGCAACATCGGCATGCTTTTTACTTCGTTTGGTAGAAATCCACGCGCGCGTTCTTTCTGCCAAAAGCACCATTTGCATGCATATCGTGTGGTTTTGCAGAAAACTACGTCCGCGTCTATCAAAAGATGCATGTGCATGCTTAAAACGCGTTTTGGCACAAATCCATGTGCGGGTGCTAAAAGAGCAGTATCGGCATGCTTTTCACGTCCTTTGGTAGAAATCCACGTGCGCGTTCTGCCAAAAGCACCATTTGCATGCATATCGTGTGGTTTTGCAGAAAACTGCGTCCGCGTGTACCAAAAGATGCATGTGCATGCTTAAAACGAGTTTTGGCACAAATCCATGTGCGGGTGCTAAAAAGAGCAGCATTGGCATGCTTTTCACGTCGTTTGGTAGAAATCCACGTGCGCGTTCTGCCAAAAGCACCATTTGCATGCATATCGTGTGGTTTTTCAGAAAACTGCGCCCGCGTCTACCAAAAGATGCATGTGCATGCTTAAAACGCGTTTTGGCACAAATCCATGTGCGGGTGCTAAAAAGAGCAGCATCGGCATGCTTTTCACGTCGTTTGGTAGAAATCCACGTGCGCGTTCTCCCAAGAGCACCATTTGCATGCATATCGTGTGGTTTTGCAGAAAACTGCGTCCGCATCTACCAAAAGATGCATGTGCATGCTTAAAACGCGTTTTGACACAAATCCATGTGCGGGTGCTAAAAAGAGCAGCATCGGCATGCTTTTCACGTCGTTTGGTAGAAATCCACGTGCGCGTTCTGCCAAAAGCACCATTTGCATGCATATCGTGTGGTTTTGCAGAAAACTGCGTCCGCGTCCACCAAAAGATGCATGTGCATGCTTTAAACGCGTTTTGGAACAAATCCGTGTGCGGGTGCTAAAAAGAGCAGCATCGGCATGCTTTTCACGTCGTTTGGTAGAATTCCACGTGCGCGTTCTGCCAAAAGCACCATTTGCATGCATATCGTGTGGTTTTGCAGAAAACTGCGTCCGCGTCTACCAAAAGATGCATGTGCATGCTTAAAACGCGTTTTGGCACAAATCCATGTGCGGGTGCTAAAAAGACCAGCATCGGCATGCTTTTCACGTCGTTTGGTAGAAATCCACATGCGCGTTCTGCATAAAGCACCATTTGCATGCATATCGTGTGGTTTTGGAGAAAGCTGCGTCCGCGTCCACCAAAAGATGCATGTGCATGCTTAAAACGCGTTTTGGCACAAATCCATGTGCGGGTGCTAAAAAGAGCAGCATCGGCATGCTTTTCACGTCGTTTGGTAGAAATCCACGTGCGCGTTCTGCATAAAGCACCATTTCCATTCATATCGTGTGGTTTTGCAGAAAACTGCGTCCGCGTCTACCAAAAGATGCATGTGCATGCTTAAAACGCGTTTTGGCACAAATCAATGTGCGGGTGCTAAAAAGAGCAACATCGGCATGCTTTTTACTTCGTTTGGTAGAAATCCACGCGCGCGTTCTTTCTGCCAAAAGCACCATTTGCATGCATATCGTGTGGTTTTGCAGAAAACTACGTCCGCGTCTATCAAAAGATGCATGTGCATGCTTAAAACGCGTTTTGGCACAAATCCATGTGCGGGTGCTAAAAGAGCAGTATCGGCATGCTTTTCACGTCCTTTGGTAGAAATCCACGTGCGCGTTCTGCCAAAAGCACCATTTGCATGCATATCGTGTGGTTTTGCAGAAAACTGCGTCCGCGTGTACCAAAAGATGCATGTGCATGCTTAAAACGAGTTTTGGCACAAATCCATGTGCGGGTGCTAAAAAGAGCAGCATTGGCATGCTTTTCACGTCGTTTGGTAGAAATCCACGTGCGCGTTCTGCCAAAAGCACCATTTGCATGCATATCGTGTGGTTTTTCAGAAAACTGCGCCCGCGTCTACCAAAAGATGCATGTGCATGCTTAAAACGCGTTTTGGCACAAATCCATGTGCGGGTGCTAAAAAGAGCAGCATCGGCATGCTTTTCACGTCGTTTGGTAGAAATCCACGTGCGCGTTCTCCCAAGAGCACCATTTGCATGCATATCGTGTGGTTTTGCAGAAAACTGCGTCCGCATCTACCAAAAGATGCATGTGCATGCTTAAAACGCGTTTTGACACAAATCCATGTGCGGGTGCTAAAAAGAGCAGCATCGGCATGCTTTTCACGTCGTTTGGTAGAAATCCACGTGCGCGTTCTGCCAAAAGCACCATTTGCATGCATATCGTGTGGTTTTGCAGAAAACTGCGTCCGCGTCCACCAAAAGATGCATGTGCATGCTTTAAACGCGTTTTGGAACAAATCCGTGTGCGGGTGCTAAAAAGAGCAGCATCGGCATGCTTTTCACGTCGTTTGGTAGAATTCCACGTGCGCGTTCTGCCAAAAGCACCATTTGCATGCATATCGTGTGGTTTTGCAGAAAACTGCGTCCGCGTCTACCAAAAGATGCATGTGCATGCTTAAAACGCGTTTTGGCACAAATACATGTGCGGGTGCTAAAAAGAGCAGCATCGGCATGCTTTTCACCTCGTTTGGTAGAAATCCACGTGCGCGTTCAGCCAAAAGCACCATTTGCATGCATATCGTGTGGTTTTGCAGAAAACTGCGTCCGCGTCTACCAAAAGATGCATGTGCATGCCTAAAACGCGTTTTGGCACAAATCCATGTGCGGGTGCTAAAAAGAGCAGCATCGGCGTGCTTTTCACGTCGTTTGGTAGAAATCCACGTGCGCGTTCTGCCAAAAGCACCATTTGCATGCAAATCGTGTGGTTTTGCAGAAAACTGCGTCCGCGTCGACCAAAAGATGCATGTGCATGCTTAAAAGGCGTTTTGGCACAAATCCATGTGCGGGTGCTAAAAAGAGCAGCATCGGCGTGCTTTTCACGTCGTTTGGTAGAAATCCACGTGCGCGTTCTGCCAAAAGCACCATTTGCATGCATATCGTGTGGTTTTGCAGAAAACTGCGTCCGCGTCTACCAAAAGATGCATGTGCATGCTTAAAACGCGTTTTGGCACAAATACATGTGCGGGTGCTAAAAAGAGCAGCATCGGCATGCTTTTCACGTCGTTTGGTAGAAATCTACGTGCGCGTTCGGCCAAAAGCACCATTTGCATGCATATCGTGTGCTTTTGCAGAAAACTGCGTCCGCGTCCACCAAAAGATGCATGTGCAGCTTAAAACACGTTTTGGCACAAATCCATGTGCGGGTGCTAAAAAGAGCAGCATCGGCAGGCTTTTCACGTCGTTTGGTAGAAATTCATGTGCGGGTTCTGCCAAAAGCACCATTTGCATGCATATCGTGTGGTTTTGCAGAAAACTGCGTCCGCGTCTACCAAAAGATGCATGTGCATGCTTAAAACGCGTTTTGGCACAAATCCATGTGCGGGTGCTAAAAAGAACAGCATCGGCATGCTTTTCACGTCGTTTGGTAGAAATCCACGTGCGCGTTCGGCCAAAACAACCATTTGCATGCATATCGTGTGGTTTTGCAGAAAACTGCGTCCGAGTCTACCAAAAGATGCATGTGCATGCTTAAAACGCGTTTTGGCACAAATCCATGTGCGGGTGCTAAAAAGAGCAGCATTGGCATGCTTTTCACGTCGTTTGGTAGAAATCCACGTGCGCGTTCTTCCAAAAGCACCTTTGCATGCATATCGTGTGGTTTTGCAAAAAACTGCATCCGCGTCTACCAAAAGATGCATGTGCATGCTTAAAACGCGTTTTGGCACAAATCCATGTGCTGGTGCTAAAAAGAGCAGCATCGGCATGCTTTTCACGTCGTTTGGTAGAAATCCACGAGCGCGTTCTCCCAAAAGCACCATTTGCATGCATATCGTGTGGTTTTGCAGAAAACTGCATCCGCGTCTACCAAAAGATGCATGTGCATGCTTAAAACGCGTTTTGGCACAAATCCATGTGCGGGTGCTAAAAAGAGCAGCATCGGCATGCTTTTCACGTCGTTTGGTAGAAATCCACGTGCGCGTTCTGCCAAAAGCACCATTTGCATGCATATCGTGTGGTTTTGCAGAAAACTGCGTCCGCGTCCACCAAAAGATGCATGTGCATGCTTAAAACGCGTTTTGGCAGAAATCCATGTGCGGGTGCTAAAAAGAGCAGCATCGGCATGCTTTTCACGTCGTTTGGTAGAAATCCACGTGCGCGTTCTGCCAAAAGCACCATTTGCATGCATATCGTGTGGTTTTGCAGAAAACTGCGTCCGCGTCTACCAAAAGATGCATGTGCATGCTTAAAACGCGTTTTGGCACAAATCCATGTGCGGGTGCTAAAAAGAGCAGCATCGGCATGCTTTTCACGTCGTTTGGTAGAAATCCACGTGCGCGTTCTGCCAAAAGCACCATTTGCATGCATATCGTGTGGTTTTGCAGAAAACTGCGTCCGAGTCCACCAAAAGATGCATGTGCATGCTTAAAACGCGTTTTGGCAGAAATACATGTGCGGGTGCTAAAAAGAGCAGCATCGGCATGCTTTTCACGTCGTTTGGTAGAAATCCACGTGCGCGTTCTGCCAAAAGCACCATTTGCATGCATATCGTGTGGTTTTGCAGAAATCTGCGTCCGCGTCCTCCAGAAGATGCATGTGCATGCTTAAAACGCGTTTTGGCACAAATCCATGTGCGGGTGCTAAATAGAGCAGCATCGGCATGCTTTTCACGTCGCTTTGTAGAAATCCACGTGCGCGTTCTGCCAAATGCACAGTTTGCATGCATATCGTGTGGTTTTGCAGAAAACTGCGTCCGCGTCCACCAAAGGATGCATGTGCATGCTTAAAGCGCGTTTTGTCACAAATCCATGTGCGGGTGCTAAAAAGAGCAGCATCGGCATGCTTTTCACGTCCTTTGGTAGAAATTCACGTGCGCGTTCTGCCAAAAGCACCATTTGCATGCATATTGTGTGGTTTTGCAGAAAACTGCGTCCGCGTCTACCAAAAGATGCATGTGCATGCTTAAAACGCGTTTTGGCACAAATCCATGTGCGGGTGCTAAATAGAGCAGCATCGGCATGCTTTTCACGTCGCTTGGTAGAAATCCAAGTGCGCGTTCTGCCAAATGCACAGTTTGCATGCATATCGTGTGGTTTTGCAGAAAACTGCGTCCGCGTCCACCAAAGGGTGCATGTGCATGCTTAAAACGCGTTTTGTCACAAATCCATGTGCGGGTGCTAAAAAGAGCAGCATCGGCATGCTTTTCACGTCCTTTGGTAGAAATTCACGTGCGCGTTCTGCCAAAAGCACCATTTGCATGCATATCGTGTGGTTTTGCAGAAAACTGCGTCCGCGTCCACCAAAAGATGCATGTGCATGCTTAAAACGCGTTTTGGCACAAATCCACGTGCGGGTGCTAAAAAGAGCAGCATCGGCATGCTTTTCACGTCCTTTGGTAGAAATCCACGTGCGCGTTCTGCCAAAAGCACCATTTGCATGCATATCGTGTGGTTTTGCAGAAAACTGCGTCCGCGTCCACCAAAAGATGCATGTGCATGCTTAAAATGCGTTTTGGCACAAATCCATGTGCGGGTGCTAAAAAGAGCAGCATCGGCATGCTTTTCACGTCGTTTGTTAGAAATCCACGTGCGCGTTCTGCCAAAAGCGCCATTTGCTTGCATATCGTGTGGTTTTGCAGAAAACTGCGTCCGCGTCTACCAAAATATGCATGTGCATGCTTAAAACGCGTTTTGGCACAAATCCATGTGCGGGTCCTAAAAAGAGCAGCATCGGCATGCTTTTCACGTCGTTTGGTAGAAATGCACGTGCGCGTTCTGCCAAAAGCACCATTTGCATGCATATCGTGAGGTTTTGCAGAAAACTGCGTCCGCGTCTACCAAAAGATGCATGTGCATGCTTAAAACGCGTTTTGGCACAAATCCATGTGCGGGTGCTAAATAGAGCAGCATCGGCATGCTTTTCACGTCGCTTGGTAGAGATGCACGTGCGCGTTCTGCCAAAAGCACCATTTGCATGCATATCGTGAGGTTTTGCAGAAAACTGCGTCCGCGTCCACCAAAATATGCATGTGCATGCTTAAAACGCGTTTTGGCACAAATCCATGTGCGGGTGCTTAGAAGAGCAGCATCGGCATGCTTTTCACGTCGTTTGGTAGAAATGCACGTGCGCGTTCTGCCAAAAGCACCATTTGCATGCATATCGTGAGGTTTTGCAGAAAACTGCGTCCGCGTCTACCAAAAGATGCATGTGCATGCTTAAAACGCGGTTTGGCACAAATCCATGTGCGGCTGCTAAATAGAGCAGCATCGGCATGCTTTTCACGTCGCTTGGTAGAGATGCACGTGCGCGTTCTGCCAAAAGCACCATTTGCATGCATATCGTGAGGTTTTGCAGAAAACTGCGTCCGCGTCCACCAAAATATGCATGTGCATGCTTAAAACGCGTTTTGGCACAAATCCATGTGCGGGTGCTAAAAAGAGCAGCATCGGCATGCTTTTCACGTCGTTTGGTAGAAATCCACGTGCGCGTTCTGCCAAAAGCACCATTTGCATGCATATCGTGTGGTTTTGCAGAAAACTGCGTCCGCGTCCACCAAAAGATGCATGTGCATGCTTAAAACGCGTTTTGGCAGAAATCCATGTGCGGGTGCTAAAAAGAGCAGCATCGGCATGCTTTTCACGTCGTTTGGTAGAAATCCACGTGCGCGTTCTGCCAAAAGCACCATTTGCATGCATATCGTGTGGTTTTGCAGAAAACTGCATCCGCGTCTACCAAAAGATGCATGTGCATGCTTAAAACGCGTTTTGGCACAAATCCATGTGCGGGTGCTAAAAAGAGCAGCATCGGCATGCTTTTCACGTCGTTTGGTAGAAATCCACGTGCGCGTTCTGCCAAAAGCACCATTTGCATGCATATCGTGTGGTTTTGCAGAAAACTGCGTCCGCGTCCACCAAAAGATGCATGTGCATGCTTAAAACGCGTTTTGGCAGAAATCCATGTGCGGGTGCTAAAAAGAGCAGCATCGGCATGCTTTTCACGTCGTTTGGTAGAAATCCACGTGCGCCTTCTGCCAAAAGCACCATTTGCATGCATATCGTGTGGTTTTGCAGAAATCTGCGTCCGCGTCCTCCAGAAGATGCATGTGCATGCTTAAAACGCGTTTTGGCACAAATCCATGTGCGGGTGCTAAATAGAGCAGCATCGGCATGCTTTTCACGTCGCTTTGTAGAAATCCAAGTGCGCGTTCTGCCAAATGCACAGTTTGCATGCATATCGTGTGGTTTTGCAGAAAACTGCGTCCGCGTCCACCAAAGGGTGCATGTGCATGCTTAAAACGCGTTTTGTCACAAATCCATGTGCGGGTGCTAAAAAGAGCAGCATCGGCATGCTTTTCACGTCCTTTGGTAGAAATTCACGTGCGCGTTCTGCCAAAAGCACCATTTGCATGCATATTGTGTGGTTTTGCAGAAAAATGCGTCCGCGTCTACCAAAAGATGCATGTGCATGCTTAAAACGCGTTTTGGCACAAATCCATGTGCGGGTGCTAAATAGAGCAGCATAGGCATGCTTTTCACGTCGCTTGGTAGAAATCTACGTGCGCGTTCTGCCAAAAGCACCATTTGCATGCATGTCGTGTGGTTTTGCAGAAAACTGCGTCCGCGTCCACCAAAAGATGCATGTGCATGCTTAAAACGCGTTTTGGCAGAAATCCATGTGCGGGTGCTAAAAAGAGCAGCATCGGCATGCTTTTCACGTCCTTTGGTAGAAATCCACGTGCGCGTTCTGCCAAAAGCACCATTTGCATGCATATCGTGTGGTTTTGCAGAAAACTGCGTCCGCGTCCACCAAAAGATGCATGTGCATGCTTAAAATGCGTTTTGGCACAAATCCATGTGCGGGTGCTAAAAAGAGCAGCATCGGCATGCTTTTCACGTCGTTTGGTAGAAATCCACGTGCGCGTTCTGCCAAAAGCGCCATTTGCTTGCATATCGTGTGGTTTTGCAGAAAACTTCGTCCGCGTCTACCAAAAGATGCATGTGCATGCTTAAAACGCGTTTTGGCACAAATCCATGTGCGGGTGCTAAAAAGAGCAGCATCGGCATGCTTTTCACGTCGTTTGGTAGAAATGCACGTGCGCGTTCTGCCAAAAGCACCATTTGCATGCATATCGTGAGGTTTTGCAGAAAACTGCGTCCGCGTCTACCAAAAGATGCATGTGCATGCTTAAAACGCGTTTTGGCACAAATCCATGTGAGGGTGCTAAATAGAGCAGCATCGGCATGTTCTTCACGTCGCTTGGTAGAGATGCACGTGCGCGTTCTGCCAAAAGCACCATTTGCATGCATATCGTGAGGTTTTGCAGAAAACTGCGTCCGCGTCTACCAAAAAATGCATGTGCATGCTTAAAACGCGTTTTGGCACAAATCCATGTGCGGGTGCTAAAAAGACAGCATCGGCATGCTTTTCACGTCGTTTGGTAGAAATGCACGTGCGCGTTCTTCCAAAAGCACCATTTGCATGCATATCGTGAGGTTTCGCAGAAAACTGCGTCCGCGTCTACCAAAAGATGCATGTGCATGCTTAAAACGCGTTTTGGCACAAATCCACGTGCGGGTGCTAAAAAGAGCAGCATCGGCATGCTTTTCACGTCCTTTGGTAGAAATCCACGTGCGCGTTCTGCCAAAAGCACCATTTGCATGCATATCGTGTGGTTTTGCAGAAAACTGCGTCCGCGTCCACCAAAAGATGCATGTGCATGCTTAAAATGCGTTTTGGCACAAATCCATGTGCGGGTGCTAAAAAGAGCAGCATCGGCATGCTTTTCACGTCGTTTGTTAGAAATCCACGTGCGCGTTCTGCCAAAAGCGCCATTTGCTTGCATATCGTGTGGTTTTGCAGAAAACTGCGTCCGCGTCTACCAAAATATGCATGTGCATGCTTAAAACGCGTTTTGGCACAAATCCATGTGCGGGTCCTAAAAAGAGCAGCATCGGCATGCTTTTCACGTCGTTTGGTAGAAATGCACGTGCGCGTTCTGCCAAAAGCACCATTTGCATGCATATCGTGAGGTTTTGCAGAAAACTGCGTCCGCGTCTACCAAAAGATGCATGTGCATGCTTAAAACGCGTTTTGGCACAAATCCATGTGCGGGTGCTAAATAGAGCAGCATCGGCATGCTTTTCACGTCGCTTGGTAGAGATGCACGTGCGCGTTCTGCCAAAAGCACCATTTGCATGCATATCGTGAGGTTTTGCAGAAAACTGCGTCCGCGTCCACCAAAATATGCATGTGCATGCTTAAAACGCGTTTTGGCACAAATCCATGTGCGGGTGCTAAAAAGAGCAGCATCGGCATGCTTTTCACGTCGTTTGGTAGAAATGCACGTGCGCGTTCTGCCAAAAGCACCATTTGCATGCATATCGTGAGGTTTTGCAGAAAACTGCGTCCGCGTCTACCAAAAGATGCATGTGCATGCTTAAAACGCGGTTTGGCACAAATCCATGTGCGGCTGCTAAATAGAGCAGCATCGGCATGCTTTTCACGTCGCTTGGTAGAGATGCACGTGCGCGTTCTGCCAAAAGCACCATTTGCATGCATATCGTGAGGTTTTGCAGAAAACTGCGTCCGCGTCCACCAAAATATGCATGTGCATGCTTAAAACGCGTTTTGGCACAAATCCATGTGCGGGTGCTAAAAAGAGCAGCATCGGCATGCTTTTCACGTCGTTTGGTAGAAATCCACGTGCGCGTTCTGCCAAAAGCACCATTTGCATGCATATCGTGTGGTTTTGCAGAAAACTGCGTCCGCGTCCACCAAAAGATGCATGTGCATGCTTAAAACGCGTTTTGGCAGAAATCCATGTGCGGGTGCTAAAAAGAGCAGCATCGGCATGCTTTTCACGTCGTTTGGTAGAAATCCACGTGCGCGTTCTGCCAAAAGCACCATTTGCATGCATATCGTGTGGTTTTGCAGAAAACTGCATCCGCGTCTACCAAAAGATGCATGTGCATGCTTAAAACGCGTTTTGGCACAAATCCATGTGCGGGTGCTAAAAAGAGCAGCATCGGCATGCTTTTCACGTCGTTTGGTAGAAATCCACGTGCGCGTTCTGCCAAAAGCACCATTTGCATGCATATCGTGTGGTTTTGCAGAAAACTGCGTCCGCGTCCACCAAAAGATGCATGTGCATGCTTAAAACGCGTTTTGGCAGAAATCCATGTGCGGGTGCTAAAAAGAGCAGCATCGGCATGCTTTTCACGTCGTTTGGTAGAAATCCACGTGCGCCTTCTGCCAAAAGCACCATTTGCATGCATATCGTGTGGTTTTGCAGAAATCTGCGTCCGCGTCCTCCAGAAGATGCATGTGCATGCTTAAAACGCGTTTTGGCACAAATCCATGTGCGGGTGCTAAATAGAGCAGCATCGGCATGCTTTTCACGTCGCTTTGTAGAAATCCAAGTGCGCGTTCTGCCAAATGCACAGTTTGCATGCATATCGTGTGGTTTTGCAGAAAACTGCGTCCGCGTCCACCAAAGGGTGCATGTGCATGCTTAAAACGCGTTTTGTCACAAATCCATGTGCGGGTGCTAAAAAGAGCAGCATCGGCATGCTTTTCACGTCCTTTGGTAGAAATTCACGTGCGCGTTCTGCCAAAAGCACCATTTGCATGCATATTGTGTGGTTTTGCAGAAAACTGCGTCCGCGTCTACCAAAAGATGCATGTGCATGCTTAAAACGCGTTTTGGCACAAATCCATGTGCGGGTGCTAAATAGAGCAGCATAGGCATGCTTTTCACGTCGCTTGGTAGAAATCTACGTGCGCGTTCTGCCAAAAGCACCATTTGCATGCATGTCGTGTGGTTTTGCAGAAAACTGCGTCCGCGTCCACCAAAAGATGCATGTGCATGCTTAAAACGCGTTTTGGCAGAAATCCATGTGCGGGTGCTAAAAAGAGCAGCATCGGCATGCTTTTCACGTCCTTTGGTAGAAATCCACGTGCGCGTTCTGCCAAAAGCACCATTTGCATGCATATCGTGTGGTTTTGCAGAAAACTGCGTCCGCGTCCACCAAAAGATGCATGTGCATGCTTAAAATGCGTTTTGGCACAAATCCATGTGCGGGTGCTAAAAAGAGCAGCATCGGCATGCTTTTCACGTCGTTTGGTAGAAATCCACGTGCGCGTTCTGCCAAAAGCGCCATTTACTTGCATATCGTGTGGTTTTGCAGAAAACTTCGTCCGCGTCTACCAAAAGATGCATGTGCATGCTTAAAACGCGTTTTGGCACAAATCCATGTGCGGGTGCTAAAAAGAGCAGCATCGGCATGCTTTTCACGTCGTTTGGTAGAAATGCACGTGCGCGTTCTGCCAAAAGCACCATTTGCATGCATATCGTGAGGTTTTGCAGAAAACTGCGTCCGCGTCTACCAAAAGATGCATGTGCATGCTTAAAACGCGTTTTGGCACAAATCCATGTGAGGGTGCTAAATAGAGCAGCATCGGCATGTTCTTCACGTCGCTTGGTAGAGATGCACGTGCGCGTTCTGCCAAAAGCACCATTTGCATGCATATCGTGAGGTTTTGCAGAAAACTGCGTCCGCGTCTACCAAAAAATGCATGTGCATGCTTAAAACGCGTTTTGGCACAAATCCATGTGCGGGTGCTAAAAAGACAGCATCGGCATGCTTTTCACGTCGTTTGGTAGAAATGCACGTGCGCGTTCTTCCAAAAGCACCATTTGCATGCATATCGTGAGGTTTCGCAGAAAACTGCGTCCGCGTCTACCAAAAGATGCATGTGCATGCTTAAAACGCGTTTTGGCACAAATCCATGTGCGGGTGCTAAATAGAGCAGCATCGGCATGCTTTTCACGTCGCTTGGTAGAGATGCACGTGCGCGTTCTGCCAAAAGCACCATTTGCATGCATATCGTGAGGTTTTGCAGAAAACTGCGTCCGCGTCCACCAAAATATGCATGTGCATGCTTAAAACGCGTTTTGGCACAAATCCATGTGCGGGTGCTAAAAAGAGCAGCATCGGCATGCTTTTCACGTCCTTTGGCAGAAATCCACGTGCGCGTTCTGCCAAAAGCACCATTTGCATGCATATCGTGTGGTTTTGCAGAAAACTGCGTCCGCGTCTACCAAAAGATGCATGTGCATGCTTAAAACGCGTTTTGGCACAAATCCAAGTGGGGGTGCTAAAAGGAGCAGCATCGGCATGCTTTTCACGTCGTTTGGTAGAAATCCACGTGCGCGTTCTGCCAAAAGCACCATTGGCATGCATATCGTGTGGTTTTGCAGAAAACTGCGTCCGCGTCCACCAAAAGATGCATGTGCATGCTTAAAACGCGTTTTGGCACAAATCCATGTGCGGGTGCTAAAAAGAGCAGCATCGGCATGCTTTTCACGTCCTTTGGTAGAAATCCACGTGCGCGTTCTGCCAAAAGCACCATTTGCATGCATATCGTGTGGTTTTGCAGAAAACTGCGTCCGCGTCCACCAAAAGATGCATGTGCATGCTTAAAATGCGTTTTGGCACAAATCCATGTGCGGGTGCTAAAAAGAGCAGCATCGGCATGCTTTTCACGTCGTTTGGTAGAGATGCACGTGCGCGTTCTGCCAAAAGCACCATTTGCATGCATATCGTGAGGTTTTGCAGAAAACTGCGTCCGCGTCCACCAAAATATGCATGTGCATGCTTAAAACGCGTTTTGGCACAAATCCATGTGCGGGTGCTAAAAAGAGCAGCATCGGCATGCTTTTCACGTCCTTTGGCAGAAATCCACGTGCGCGTTCTGCCGAAAGCACCATTTGTATGCATATCGTGTGGTTTTGCAGAAAACTGCGTCCGCGTCTACCAAAAGATGCATGTGCATGCTTAAAACGCGTTTTGGCACAAATCCAAGTGGGGGAGCTAAAAGGAGCAGCATCGGCATGCTTTTCACGTCGTTTGGTAGAAATCCACGTGCGCTTTCTGCCAAAAGCACCATTGGCATGCATATCGTGTGGTATTGCAGAAAACTGCGTCCGCGTCCACCAAAAGATGCATGTGCATGCTTAAAACGCGTTTTGGCACAAATCCATGTGCGGGTGCTAAAAAGAGCAGCATCGGCATGCTTTTCACGTCCTTTGGTAGAAATCCACGTGCGCGTTCTGCCAAAAGCACCATTTGCACGCATATCGTGTGGTTTTGCAGAAAACTGCGTCCGCGTCCACCAAAAGATGCATGTGCATGCTTAAAATGCGTTTTGGCACAAATCGATGTGCGGGTGCTAAAAAGAGCAGCATCGGCATGCTTTTCACGTCGTTTGGTAGAAATCCACGTGCACGTTCTGCCTAAAGCGCCATTTGCTTGCATATCGTGTGGTTTTGCAGAAAACTGCGTCCACGTCTACCAAAAGATGCATGTGCATGCTTAAAACGCGTTTTGGCACAAATCCATGTGCGGGTGCTAAAAATAGCAGCATCGGCATGCTTTTCACATCGTTTGGTAGAAATCCACGTGCGCGTTCTGCCAAAAGCACCATTTGCATGCATATCGTGAGGTTTTGCAGAAAACTGCGTCCGCGTCTACCAAAAGATGCATGTGCATGCTTAAAACGCGTTTTGGCACAAATCCATGTGCGGGTGCTAAATAGAGCAGCATCGGCATGCTTTTCACGTCGCTTGGTAGAGATGCACGTGCGCGTTCTGCCAAAAGCACCATTTGCATGCATATCGTGAGGTTTTGCAGAAAACTGCGTCCGCGTCCACCAAAATATGCATGTGCATGCTTAAAACGCGTTTTGGCACAAATCCATGTGCGGGTGCTAAAAAGAGCAGCATCGGCATGCTTTTCACGTCCTTTGGCAGAAATCCACGTGCGCGTTCGGCCAAAAGAACCATTTGCATGCATATCGTGTGGTTTTGCAGAAAACTGCGTCCGCGTCTACCAAAAGATGCATGTGCATGCTTAAAACGCGTTTTGGCACAAATCCAAGTGGGGGTGCTAAAAGGAGCAGCATCGGCATGCATTTCACGTCGTTTGGTAGAAATCCACGTGCGCGTTCTGCCAAAAGCACCATTGGCATGCATATCGTGTGGTTTTGCAGAAAACTGCGTCCGCGTCCACCAAAAGATGCATGTGCATGCTTAAAACGCGTTTTGGCACAAATCCATGTGCGGGTGCTAAAAAGAGCAGCATCGGCATGCTTTTCACGTCCTTTGGTAGAAATCCACGTGCGCGTTCTGCCAAAAGCACCATTTGCATGCATATCGTGTGGTTTTGCAGAAAACTGCGTCCGCGTCCACCAAAAGATGCATGTGCATGCTTAAAATGCGTTTTGGCACAAATCCATGTGCGGGTGCTAAAAAGAGCAGCATCGGCATGCTTTTCACGTCGTTTGGTAGAGATGCACGTGCGCGTTCTGCCAAAAGCACCATTTGCATGCATATCGTGAGGTTTTGCAGAAAACTGCGTCCGCGTCCACCAAAATATGCATGTGCATGCTTAAAACGCGTTTTGGCACAAATCCATGTGCGGGTGCTAAAAAGAGCAGCATCGGCATGCTTTTCACGTCCTTTGGCAGAAATCCACGTGCGCGTTCTGCCGAAAGCACCATTTGCATGCATATCGTGTGGTTTTGCAGAAAACTGCGTCCGCGTCTACCAAAAGATGCATGTGCATGCTTAAAACGCGTTTTGGCACAAATCCAAGTGGGGGTGCTAAAAGTAGCAGCATCGGCATGCTTTTCACGTCGTTTGGTAGAAATCCACGTGCGCGTTCTGCCAAAAGCACCATTGGCATGCATATCGTGTGGTTTTGCAGAAAACTGCGTCCGCGTCCACCAAAAGATGCATGTGCATGCTTAAAACGCGTTTTGGCACAAATCCATGTGCGGGTGCTAAAAAGAGCAGCATCGGCATGCTTTTCACGTCCTTTGGTAGAAATCCACGTGCGCGTTCTGCCAAAAGCACCATTTGCATGCATATCGTGTGGTTTTGCAGAAAACTGCGTCCGCGTCCACCAAAAGATGCATGTGCATGCTTAAAATGCGTTTTGGCACAAATCCATGTGCGGGTGCTAAAAAGAGCAGCATCGGCATGCTTTTCACGTCGTTTGGTAGAGATGCACGTGCGCGTTCTGCCAAAAGCACCATTTGCATGCATATCGTGAGGTTTTGCAGAAAACTGCGTCCGCGTCCACCAAAATATGCATGTGCATGCTTAAAACGCGTTTTGGCACAAATCCATGTGCGGGTGCTAAAAAGAGCAGCATCGGCATGCTTTTCACGTCCTTTGGCAGAAATCCACGTGCGCGTTCTGCCGAAAGCACCATTTGCATGCATATCGTGTGGTTTTGCAGAAAACTGCGTCCGCGTCTACCAAAAGATGCATGTGCATGCTTAAAACGCGTTTTGGCACAAATCCAAGTGGGGGTGCTAAAAGGAGCAGCATCGGCATGCTTTTCACGTCGTTTGGTAGAAATCCACGTGCGCTTTCTGCCAAAAGCACCATTGGCATGCATATCGTGTGGTTTTGCAGAAAACTGCGTCCGCGTCCACCAAAAGATGCATGTGCATGCTTAAAACGCGTTTTGGCACAAATCCATGTGCGGGTGCTAAAAAGAGCAGCATCGGCATGCTTTTCACGTCCTTTGGTAGAAATCCACGTGCGCGTTCTGCCAAAAGCACCATTTGCACGCATATCGTGTGGTTTTGCAGAAAACTGCGTCCGCGTCCACCAAAAGATGCATGTGCATGCTTAAAATGCGTTTTGGCACAAATCGATGTGCGGGTGCTAAAAAGAGCAGCATCGGCATGCTTTTCACGTCGTTTGGTAGAAATCCACGTGCACGTTCTGCCTAAAGCGCCATTTGCTTGCATATCGTGTGGTTTTGCAGAAAACTGCGTCCACGTCTACCAAAAGATGCATGTGCATGCTTAAAACGCGTTTTGGCACAAATCCATGTGCGGGTGCTAAAAATAGCAGCATCGGCATGCTTTTCACATCGTTTGGTAGAAATCCACGTGCGCGTTCTGCCAAAAGCACCATTTGCATGCATATCGTGAGGTTTTGCAGAAAACTGCGTCCGCGTCTACCAAAAGATGCATGTGCATGCTTAAAACGCGTTTTGGCACAAATCCATGTGCGGGTGCTAAATAGAGCAGCATCGGCATGCTTTTCACGTCGCTTGGTAGAGATGCACGTGCGCGTTCTGCCAAAAGCACCATTTGCATGCATATCGTGAGGTTTTGCAGAAAACTGCGTCCGCGTCCACCAAAATATGCATGTGCATGCTTAAAACGCGTTTTGGCACAAATCCATGTGCGGGTGCTAAAAAGAGCAGCATCGGCATGCTTTTCACGTCCTTTGGCAGAAATCCACGTGCGCGTTCGGCCAAAAGAACCATTTGCATGCATATCGTGTGGTTTTGCAGAAAACTGCGTCCGCGTCTACCAAAAGATGCATGTGCATGCTTAAAACGCGTTTTGGCACAAATCCAAGTGGGGGTGCTAAAAGGAGCAGCATCGGCATGCTTTTCACGTCGTTTGGTAGAAATCCACGTGCGCGTTCTGCCAAAAGCACCATTGGCATGCATATCGTGTGGTTTTGCAGAAAACTGCGTCCGCGTCCACCAAAAGATGCATGTGCATGCTTAAAACGCGTTTTGGCACAAATCCATGTGTGGGTGCTAAAAAGAGCAGCATCGGCATGCTTTTCACGTCCTTTGGTAGAAATCCACGTGCGCGTTCTGCCAAAAGCACCATTTGCATGCATATCGTGTGGTTTTGCAGAAAACTGCGTCCGCGTCCACCAAAAGATGCATGTGCATGCTTAAAATGCGTTTTGGCACAAATCCATGTGCGGGTGCTAAAAAGAGCAGCATCGGCATGCTTTTCACGTCGTTTGGTAGAGATGCACGTGCGCGTTCTGCCAAAAGCACCATTTGCATGCATATCGTGAGGTTTTGCAGAAAACTGCGTCCGCGTCCACCAAAATATGCATGTGCATGCTTAAAACGCGTTTTGGCACAAATCCATGTGCGGGTGCTAAAAAGAGCAGCATCGGCATGCTTTTCACGTCCTTTGGCAGAAATCCACGTGCGCGTTCTGCCGAAAGCACCATTTGCATGCATATCGTGTGGTTTTGCAGAAAACTGCGTCCGCGTCTACCAAAAGATGCATGTGCATGCTTAAAACGCGTTTTGGCACAAATCCAAGTGGGGGTGCTAAAAGTAGCAGCATCGGCATGCTTTTCACGTCGTTTGGTAGAAATCCACGTGCGCGTTCTGCCAAAAGCACCATTGGCATGCATATCGTGTGGTTTTGCAGAAAACTGCGTCCGCGTCCACCAAAAGATGCATGTGCATGCTTAAAACGCGTTTTGGCACAAATCCATGTGCGGGTGCTAAAAAGAGCAGCATCGGCATGCTTTTCACGTCCTTTGGTAGAAATCCACGTGCGCGTTCTGCCAAAAGCACCATTTGCATGCATATCGTGTGGTTTTGCAGAAAACTGCGTCCGCGTCCACCAAAAGATGCATGTGCATGCTTAAAATGCGTTTTGGCACAAATCGATGTGCGGGTGCTAAAAAGAGCAGCATCGGCATGCTTTTCACGTCGTTTGGTAGAAATCCACGTGCGCGTTCTGCCAAAAGCGCCATTTGCTTGCATATCGTGTGGTTTTGCAGAAAACTGCGTCCACGTCTACCAAAAGATGCATGTGCATGCTTAAAACGCGTTTTGGCACAAATCCTTGTGCGGGTGCTAAAAGGAGCAGCATCGGCATGCTTTTCACGTCGTTTGGTAGAAATCCACGTGCGCGTTCTGCCAAAAGCACCATTTGCATGCATATCGTGTGGTTTTGCAGAAAACTGCGTCCGCGTCTACCAAAAGATGCATGTGCATGCTTAAAACGCGTTTTGGCACAAATCCATGTGCGGGTGCTAAAAATAGCAGCATCGGCATGCTTTTCACATCGTTTGGTAGAAATCCACGTGCGCGTTCTGCCAAAGGCACCATTTGCATGCATATCGTGTGGTTTTGCAGAAAACTGCGTCCGCGTCTACCAAAAGATGCATGTGCATGCTTAAAACGCGTTTTGGCACAAATCCATGTGCGGGTGCTAAAAAGAGCAGCATCTGCATGCTTTTCACGTCGTTTGGTAGAAATCCACGTGAGCGTTCTGCCAAAAGCATTATTTGCATGCATATCGTGTGGTTTTGCAGAGAACGGCGTCCGCGTCTACCAAAAGATGCATGTGCATGCTTAAAACGCGTTTTGGCACAAATCCATGTGCGGGTGCTAAAAAGAGCAGCATCGGCATGCTTTTCACGTCCTTTGGTAGAAATCCACGTGCGCGTTCTGCCAAAACCACCATTTGCATGCATATCGTGTAGTTTTGCAGAAAACTGCGTCCGCGTCTACCAAAAGATGCATGTGCATGCTTAAAACGCGTGTTGGCACAAATCCATGTGCGGGTGCTAAAAAGAGCAGCATCGGCATGCTTTTCACGTCGTTTGGTAGAAATCCACGTGCGCGTTCTGCCAAAAGCACCATTTGCATGCATATCGTGTGGTTTTGCAGAAAACTGCGTCCTCGTCTACCAAAAGATGCATGTGCATGCTTAAAACGCGTTTTGGCACAAATCCATGTGGCGGTGCTAAAAAGAGCAGCATCGGCATGCTTTTCACGTCGTTTGGTAGAAATCCACGTGCGCGTTCTGCCAAAAGCACCATTTGCATGCATATCGTGTGGTTTTGCAGAAAACTGCGTCCGCGTCCACCAAAAGATGCATGTGCATGCTTAAAACGCGTTTTGGCACAAATCCATGTGCGGGTGCTAAAAAGAGCAGCATCGGCATGCTTTTCACGTCCTTTGGTAGAAATCCACGTGCGCGTTCTGCCAAAAGCACCATTTGCATGCATATCGTGTGGTTTTGCAGAAAACTGCGTCCGCGTCCACCAAAAGATGCATGTGCATGCTTAAAATGCGTTTTGGCACAAATCCATGTGCGGGTGCTAAAAAGAGCAGCATCGGCATGCTTTTCACGTCGTTTGGTAGAGATGCACGTGCGCGTTCTGCCAAAAGCACCATTTGCATGTTTATCGTGAGGTTTTGCAGAAAACTGCGTCCGCGTCCACCAAAATATGCATGTGCATGCTTAAAACGCGTTTTGGCACAAATCCATGTGCGGGTGCTAAAAAGAGCAGCAACGGCATGCTTTTCACGTCCTTTGCTAGAAATCCACGTGCGCGTTCTGCCAAAAGCACCATTTGCATGCATATCGTGTGGTTTTGCAGAAAACTGCGTCCGCGTCCACCAAAAGATGCATGTGCATGCTTAAAATGCGTTTTGGCACAAATCGATGTGCGGGTGCTAAAAAGAGCAGCATCGGCATGCTTTTCACGTCGTTTGGTAGAAATCCACGTGCGCGTTCTGCCAAAAGCGCCATTTGCTTGCATATCATGTGGTTTTGCAGAAAACTGCGTCCACGTCTACCAAAAGATGCATGTGCATGCTTAAAACGCGTTTTGGCACAAATCCTTGTGCGGGTGCTAAAAAGAGCAGCATCTGCATGCTTTTCACGTCGTTTGGTAGAAATCCACGTGAGCGTTCTGCCAAAAGCATTATTTGCATGCATATCGTGTGGTTTTGCAGAGAACGGCGTCCGCGTCTACCAAAAGATGCATGTGCATGCTTAAAACGCGTTTTGGCACAAATCCATGTGCGGGTGCTAAAAAGAGCAGCATGTGCATGCTTAAAACGCGTTTTGGCACAAATCCATGTGCGGGTGCTAAAAAGAGCAGCATAGGCATGCTTTTCACGTCGTTTGGTAGAAAACTGCGTCCGCGTCTACCAAAAGATGCATGTGCATGCTTAAAACGAGTTTTGGCACAAATCCAAGTGGGGGTGCTAAAAGGAGCAGCATCGGCATGCTTTTCACGTCATTTGGTAGAAATCCACGTGCGCGTTCTGCCAAAAGCACCATTGGCATGCATATCGTGTGGTTTTGCAGAAAACTGCGTCCGCGTCCACCAAAAGATGCATGTGCATGCTTAAAACGCGTTTTGGCACAAATCCATGTGCGGGTGCTAAAAAGAGCAGCACCGGCATGCTTTTCACGTCCTTTGGTAGAAATCCACGTGCGCGTTCTGCCAAAAGCACCATTTGCATGCATATCGTGTGGTTTTGCAGAAAACTGCGTCCGCGTCCACCAAAAGATGCATGTGCATGCTTAAAATGCGTTTTGGCACAAATCGATGTGCGGGTGCTAAAAAGAGCAGCATCGGCATGCTTTTCACGTCGTTTGGTAGAAATCCACGTGCGCGTTCTGCCAAAAGCGCCATTTGCTTGCATATCGTGTGGTTTTGCAGAAAACTGCGTCCACGTCTACCAAAAGATGCATGTGCATGCTTAAAACGCGTTTTGGCACAAATCCATGTGCGGGTGCTAAAAGGAGCAGCATCGGCATGCTTTTCACGTCGTTTGGTAGAAATCCACGTGCGCGTTCTGCCAAAAGCACCATTTGCATGCATATCGTGTGGTTTTGCAGAAAACTGCGTCCGCGTCTACCAAAAGATGCATGTGCATGCTTAAAACGCGTTTTGGCACAAATCCATGTGCGGGTGCTAAAAATAGCAGCATCGGCATGCTTTTCACATCGTTTGGTAGAAATCCACGTGCGCGTTCTGCCAAAAGCACCATTTGCATGCATATCGTGTGGTTTTGCAGAAAACTGCGTCCGCGTCTACCAAAAGATGCATGTGCATGCTTAAAACGCGTTTTGGTACAAATCCATGTGCGGGTGCTAAAAAGAGCAGCATCGGCATGCTTTTCACGTCGTTTGGTAGAAATCCACTAGCGCGTTCTGCCAAAAGCACCATTTGCATGCATATCGTGTGGTTTTGCAGAAAACTGCGTCCGCGTCTACCAAAAGATGCATGTGCATGCTTAAAACGCGTTTTGGCACAAATCCATGTGCGGGTGCTAAAAAGAGCAGCATCTGCATGCTTTTCACGTCGTTTGGTAGAAATCCACGTGAGCGTTTTGCCAAAAGCATTATTTGCATGCATATCGTGTGGTTTTGCAGAGAACGGCGTCCGCGTCTACCAAAAGATGCATGTTCATGCTTAAAACGCGTTTTGGCACAAATCCATGTGCGGGTGCTAAAAAGAGCAGCATCGGCATGCTTTTCACGTCCTTTGGTAGAAATCCACGTGCGCGTTCTGCCAAAACCACCATTTGCATGCATATCGTGTAGTTTTGCAGAAAACTGCGTCCGCGTCTACCAAAAGATGCATGTGCATGCTTAAAACGCGTGTTGGCACAAATCCATGTGCGGGTGCTAAAAAGAGCAGCATCGGCATGCTTTTCACGTCGTTTGGTAGAAATCCACGTGCGCGTTCTGCCAAAAGCACCATTTGCATGCATATCGTGTGGTTTTGCAGAAAACTGCGTCCGCGTCTACCAAAAGATGCATGTGCATGCTTAAAACGCGTTTTGGCACAAATCCATGTGCGGGTGCTAAAAAGAGCAGCATAGGCATGCTTTTCACGTCGTTTGGTAGAAATCCACGTGCCCGTTCTGCCAAAAGCACCATTGGCATGCATATCGTGTCGTTTTGCAGAAAACTGCGTCCGCGTCTACCAAAAGATGCATGTGCATGCTTAAAACGAGTTTTGGCACAAATCCAAGTGGGGGTGCTAAAAGGAGCAGCATCGGCATGCTTTTCACGTCGTTTGGTAGAAATCCACGTGCGCGTTCTGCCAAAAGCACCATTGGCATGCATATCGTGTGGTTTTGCAGAAAACTGCGTCCGCGTCCACCAAAAGATGCATGTGCATGCTTAAAACGCGTTTTGGCACAAATCCATGTGCGGGTGCTAAAAAGAGCAGCATCGGCATGCTTTTCACGTCCTTTGCTAGAAATCCACGTGCGCGTTCTGCCAAAAGCACCATTTGCATGCATATCGTGTGGTTTTGCAGAAAACTGCGTCCGCGTCCACCAAACGATGCATGTGCATGCTTAAAATGCGTTTTGGCACAAATCGATGTGCGGGTGCTAAAAAGAGCAGCATCGGCATGCTTTTCACGTCGTTTGGTAGAAATCCACGTGCGCGTTCTGCCAAAAGCGCCATTTGCTTGCATATCGTGTGGTTTTGCAGAAAACTGCTTCCACGTCTACCAAAAGATGCATGTGCATGCTTAAAACGCGTTTTAGCACAAATCCATGTGCGGGTGCTAAAAGGAGCAGCATCGGCATGCTTTTCACGTCGTTTGGTAGAAATCCACGTGCGCGTTCCGCCAAAAGCACCATTTGCATGCATATCGTGTGGTTTTGCAGAAAACTGCGTCCGCGTCTACCAAAAGATGCATGTGCATGCTTAAAACGCGTTTTGGCACAAATCCATGTGCGGGTGCTAAAAATAGCAGCATCGGCATGCTTTTCACATCGTTTGGTAGAAATCCACGTGCGCGTTCTGCCAAAAGCACCATTTGCATGCATATCGTGTGGTTTTGCAGAAAACTGCGTCCGCGTCTACCAAAAGATGCATGTGCATGCTTAAAACGCGTTTTGGTACAAATCCGTGTGCGGGTGCTAAAAAGAGCAGCATCGGCATGCTTTTCACGTCGTTTGGTAGAAATCCACTAGCGCGTTCTGCCAAAAGCACCATTTGCATGCATATCGTGTGGTTTTGCAGAAAACTGCGTCCGCGTCTACCAAAAGATGCATGTGCATGCTTAAAACGCGTTTTGCCACAAATCCATGTGCGGGTGCTAAAAAGAGCAGCATCTGCATGCTTTTCACGTCGTTTGGTAGAAATCCACGTGAGCGTTCTGCCAAAAGCATTATTTGCATGCATATCGTGTGGTTTTGCAGAGAACGGCGTCCGCGTCTACCAAAAGATGCATGTGCATGCTTAAAACGCGTTTTGGCACAAATCCATGTGCGGGTGCTAAAAAGAGCAGCATCGGCATGCTTTTCACGTCCTTTGGTAGAAATCCACGTGCGCGTTCTGCCAAAACCACCATTTGCATGCATATCGTGTAGTTTTGCAGAAAACTGCGTCCGCGTCTACCAAAAGATGCATGTGCATGCTTAAAACGCGTGTTGGCACAAATCCATGTGCGGGTGCTAAAAAGAGCAGCATCGGCATGCTTTTCACGTCGTTTGGTAGAAATCCACGTGCGCGTTCTGCCAAAAGCACCATTTGCATGCATATCGTGTCGTTTTGCAGAAAACAGCGTCCGCGTCTACCAAAAGATGCATGTGCACGCTTAAAACGCGTTTTGGCACAAATCCATGTGCGGGTGCTAAAAATAGCAGCATCGGCATGCTTTTCACATCGTTTGGTAGAAATCCACGTGCGCGTTCTGCCAAAAGCACCATTTGCATGCATATCGTGTGGTTTTGCAGAAAACTGCGTCCGCGTCTACCAAAAGATGCATGTGCATGCTTAAAACGCGTTTTGGTACAAATCCGTGTGCGGGTGCTAAAAAGAGCAGCATCGGCATGCTTTTCACGTCGTTTGGTAGAAATCCACTAGCGCGTTCTGCCAAAAGCACCATTTGCATGCATATCGTGTGGTTTTCCAGAAAACTGCGTCCGCGTCTACCAAAAGATGCATGTGCATGCTTAAAACGCGTTTTGGCACAAATCCATGTGCGGGTGCTAAAAATAGCAGCATCTGCATGCTTTTCACGTCGTTTGGTAGAAATCCACGTGAGCGTTCTGCCAAAAGCATTATTTGCATGCATATCGTGTGGTTTTGCAGAGAACGGCGTCCGCGTCTACCAAAAGATGCATGTGCATGCTTAAAACGCGTTTTGGCACAAATCCATGTGCGGGTGCTAAAAAGAGCAGCATCGGCATGCTTTTCACGTCCTTTGGTAGAAATCCACGTGCGCGTTCTGCCAAAACCACCATTTGCATGCATATCGTGTAGTTTTGCAGAAAACTGCGTCCGCGTCTACCAAAAGATGCATGTGCATGCTTAAAACGCGTGTTGGCACAAATCCATGTGCGGGTGCTAAAAAGAGCAGCATCGGCATGCTTTTCACGTCGTTTGGTAGAAATCCACGTGCGCGTTCTGCCAAAAGCACCATTTGCATGCATATCGTGTGGTTTTGCAGAAAACAGCGTCCGCGTCTACCAAAAGATGCATGTGCACGCTTAAAACGCGTTTTGGCACAAATCCATGTGCGGGTGCTAAAAATAGCAGCATCGGCATGCTTTTCACATCGTTTGGTAGATATCCACGTGCGCGTTCTGCCAAAAGCACCATTTGCATGCACATCGTGTGGTTTTGCAGAAAACTGCGTCCGCGTCTACCAAAAGATGCATGTGCATGCTTAAAACGCGTTTTGGTACAAATCCATGTGCGGGTGCTAAAAAGAGCAGCATCGGCATGCTTTTCACGTCGTTTGGTAGAAATCCACGTGCGCGTTCTGCCAAAACCACCATTTGCATGCATATCGTGTAGTTTTGCAGAAAACTGCGTCCGCGTCTACCAAAAGATGCATGTGCATGCTTAAAACGCGTGTTGGCACAAATCCATGTGCGGGTGCTAAAAAGAGCAGCATCGGCATGCTTTTCACGTCGTTTGGTAGAAATCCACGTGCGCGTTCTGCCAAAAGCACCATTTGCATGCATATCGTGTGGTTTTGCAGAAAACTGCGTCCTCGTCTACCAAAAGATGCATGTGCATGCTTAAAACGCGTTTTGGCACAAATCCATGTGCGGGTGCTAAAAAGAGCAGCATCGGCATGCTTTTCACTTTGTTTGGTAGAAATCCACGTGCGCGTTCTGCCAAAAGCACCATTTGCATGCATATCGTGTGGTTTTGCAGAAAACTGCGTCCGCGTCTACCAAAAGATGCATGTGCACGCTTAAAACGCGTTTTGGCACAAATCCATGTGCGGGTGCTAAAAAGAGCAGCATAGGCATGCTTTTCACGTCGTTTGGTAGAAATCCACGTGCGCGTTCTGCCAAAAGCACCATTGGCATGCATATCGTGTCGTTTTGCTGAAAACTGCGTCCGCGTCTACCAAAAGATGCATGTGCATGCTTAAATCGAGTTTTGGCCCAAATCCAAGTGGGGGTGCTAAAAGGAGCAGCATCGGCATGCTTTTCACGTCGTTTGGTAGAAATCCACGTGCGCGTTCTGCCAAAAGCACCATTGGCATGCATATCGTGTGGTTTTGCAGAAAACTGCATCCGCGTCTACCAAAAGATGCATGTGCATGCTTAAAACGCGTTTTGGCACAAATCGATGTGCGGGTGCTAAAAAGAGCAGCATCGGCATGCTTTTCACGTCGTTTGGTAGAAATCCACGTGCGCGTTCTGCCAAAAGCGCCATTTGCTTGCATATCGTGTGGTTTTGCAGAAAACTGCGTCCACGTCTACCAAAAGATGCATGTGCATGTTTAAAGTGCGTTTTGGCACAAATCCATGTGCGGGTGCTAAAAGGAGCAGCATCGGCATGCTTTTCACGTCGTTTGGTAGAAATCCACGTGCGCGTTCTGCCAAAAGCACCATTTGCATGCATATCGTGTGGTTTTGCAGAAAACTGCGTCCGCGTCTACCAAAAGATGCATGTGCATGCTTAAAACGCGTTTTGGCACAAATCCATGTGCGGGTGCTAAAAATAGCAGCATCGGCATGCTTTTCACATCGTTTGGTAGAAATCCACGTGCGCGTTCTGCCAAAAGCACCATTTGCATGCATATCGTGTGGTTTTGCAGAAAACTGCGTCCGCGTCTACAAAAAGATGCATGTGCATGCTTAAAACGCGTTTTGGTACAAATCCATGTGCGGGTGCTAAAAAGAGCAGCATCGGCATGCTTTTCACGTCGTTTGGTAGAAATCCACTAGCGCGTTCTGCCAAAAGCACCATTTGCATGCATATCGTGTGGTTTTGCAGAAAACTGCGTCCGCGTCTACCAAAAGATGCATGTGCATGCTTAAAACGGGTTTTGGCACAAATCCATGTGCGGGTGCTAAACATAGCAGCATCGGCATGCTTTTCACATCGTTTGGTAGAAATCCACGTGCGCGTTCTGCCAAAAGCACCATTTGCATGCATATCGTATGGTTTTGCAGAACACTGCGTCCGCGTCTACCAAAAGATGCATGTGCATGCTTAAAACGCGTTTTGGTACAAATCCATGTGCGGGTGCTAAAAAGAGCAGCATCGGCATGCTTTTCACGTCGTTTGGGAGAAATCCACTTGCGCGTTCTGCCAAAAGCACCATTTGCATGCATATCGTGTGGTTTTGCAGAAAACTGCGTCTGCGTCTACCAAAAGATGCATGTGCATGCTTAAAACGCGCTTTGACACAAATCCATGTGCGGGTGCTAAAAAGAGCAGCATCGGCATGCTTTTCACGTCGTTTGGTAGAAATCCACGTGAGCGTTCTGCCAAGAGCTATATCTGCATGCATATCGTGTGGTTTTGCAGAGAACGGCGTCCGCGTCTACCAAAAGATGCATGTGCATGCTTAAAACGCGTTTTGGCACAAATCCATGTGCGGGTGCTAAAAAGAGCAGCATCGGCATGCTTTTCACGTCCTTTGGTAGAAATCCACGTGCGCGTTCTGCCAAAACCACCATTTGCATGCATATCGTGTAGTTTTGCAGAAAACAGCGTCCGCGTCTACCAAAAGATGCATATGCATGCTTAAAACGCGTGTTGGCACAAATCCATGTGCGGGTGCTAAAAAGAGCAGCATCGGCATGCTTTTCACGTCGTTTGGTAGAAATCCACGTGCGCGTTCTGCCAAAAGCACCATTTGCATGCATATCGTGTGGTTTTGCAGAAAACTGCGTCCGCGTCTACCAAAAGATGCATGTGCATGCTTAAAACGCGTTTTGGTACAAATCTATGTGCGGGTGCTAAAAAGAGCAGCATCGGCATGCTTTTCACGTCGTTTGGGAGAAATCTACTTGCGCGTTCTGCCAAAAGCACCATTTGCATGCATATCGTGTGCTTTTGCAGAAAACTGCGTCCGCGTCTACCAAAAGATGCATGTGCATGCTTAAAACGCGTTTTGGCACAAATCCATGTGCGGGTGCTAAAAAGAGCAGCATCGGCATGCTTTTCACGTCGTTTGGTAGAAATCCACGTAAGCGTTCTGCCAAAAGCATTATTTGCATGCATATCGTGAGGTTTTGCAGAGAACTGCGTCCGCGTCTATCAAAAGATGCATGTGCATGCTTAAAACGCGTTTTGGCACAAATCCATGTGCGGGTGCTAAAAAGAGCAGCATCGGCATGCTTTTCACGTCGTTTGGTAGAAATCCACTTGCGCGTTCTGCCAAAAGCGCCATTTGCTTGCATATCGTGTGGTTTTGCAGAAAACTGCGTCCGCGTCTACCAAAAGATGCATGTGCATGCTTAAAAAGCGTTTTGGCACAAATCCATGTGCGGGTGCTAAAAGGAGCAGCATCGGCATGCTTTTCACGTCGTTTGGTAGAAATCCACGTGCGCGTTCTGCCAAAAGCACCATTTGCATGCATATCGTGTGGTTTTGCAGAAAACTGCGTCCGCGTCTCCAAAAGATGCATGTGCATGCTTAAAACGCGTTTTGGCACAAATCCATGTGCGGGTGCTAAACATAGCAGCATCGGCATGCTTTTCACATCGTTTGGTAGAAATCCACGTGCGCGTTCTGCCAAAAGCACCATTTGCATGCATATCGTGTGGTTTTGCAGAAAACTGCGTCCGCGTCTACCAAAAGATGCATGTGCATGCTTAAAACGCGTTTTGGTACAAATCCATGTGCGGGTGCTAAAAAGAGCAGCATCGGCATGCTTTTCACGTCGTTTGGGAGAAATCCACTTGCGCGTTCTGCCAAAAGCACCATTTGCATGCATATCGTGTGGTTTTGCAGAAAACTGCGTCTGCGTCTACCAAAAGATGCATGTGCATGCTTAAAACGCGCTTTGACACAAATCCATGTGCGGGTGCTAAAAAGAGCAGCATCGGCATGCTTTTCACGTCGTTTGGTAGAAATCCACTTGCGCGTTCTGCCAAAAGCGCCATTTGCTTGCATATCGTGTGGTTTTGCAGAAAACTGCGTCCGCGTCTACCAAAAGATGCATGTGCATGCTTAAAACGCGTTTTGGTACAAATCTATGTGCGGGTGCTAAAAAGAGCAGCATCGGCATGCTTTTCACGTCGTTTGGGAGAAATCTACTTGCGCGTTCTGCCAAAAGCACCATTTGCATGCATATCGTGTGGTTTTGCAGAAAACTGCGTCCGCGTCTACCAAAAGATGCATGTGCATGCTTAAAACGCGTTTTGGCACAAATATATGTGCGGGTGCTAAAAAGAGCAGCATCGGCATGCTTTTCACGTCGTTTGGGAGAAATCTACTTGCGCGTTCTGCCAAAAGCATTATTTGCATGCATATCGTGTGGTTTTGCAGAGAACGGCGTCCGCGTCTACCAAAAGATGCATGTGCATGCTTAAAACGCGTTTCGGCACAAATCCATGTGCGGGTGCTAAAAAGAGCAGCATCGGCATGCTTTTCACGTCGTTTGGTAGAAATCCACTTGCGCGTTCTGCCAAAAGCGCCATTTGCTTGCATATCGTGTGGTTTTGCAGAAAACTGCGTCCTCGTCTACCAAAAGATGCATGTGCATGCTTAAAACGCGTTTTGGCACAAATCCATGTGCGGGTGCTAAAAGGAGCAGCATCGACATGCTTTTCACGTCGTTTGGTAGAAATCCACGTGCGCGTTCTGCCAAAAGCACCATTTGCATGCATATCGTGTGGTTTTGCAGAAAACTGCGTCCGCGTCTCCAAAAGATGCATGTGCATGCTTAAAACGCGTTTTGGCACAAATCCATGTGCGGGTGCTAAACATAGCAGCATCGGCATGCTTTTCACATCGTTTGGTAGAAATCCACGTGCGCGTTCTGCCAAAAGCACCATTTGCATGCATATCGTGTGGTCTTGCAGAAAACTGCGTCCGCGTCTACCAAAAGATGCATGTGCATGCTTAAAACGCGTTTTGGTACAAATCCATGTGCGGGTGCTAAAAAGAGCAGCATCGGCATGCTTTTCACGTCGTTTGGGAGAAATCCACTTGCGCGTTCTGCCAAAAGCACCATTTGCATGCATATCGTGTGGTTTTGCAGAAAACTGCGTCTGCGTCTACCAAAAGATGCATGTGCATGCTTAAAACGCGCTTTGACACAAATCCATGTGCGGGTGCTAAAAAGAGCAGCATCGGCATGCTTTTCACGTCGTTTGGTAGAAATCCACGTGAGCGTTCTGCCAAAAGCTATATTTGCATGCATATCGTGTGGTTTTGCAGAGAACGGCGTCCGCGTCTACCAAAAGATGCATGTGCATGCTTAAAACGCGTTTTGGCACAAATCCATGTGCGGGTGCTAAAAAGAGCAGCATCGGCATGCTTTTCACCTCCTTTGGTAGAAATCCACGTGCGCGTTCTGCCAAAACGACCATTTGCATGCATATCGTGTAGTTTTGCAGAAAACTGCGTCCGCGTCTACCAAAAGATGCATATGCATGCTTAAAACGCGTGTTGGCACAAATCCATGTGCGGGTGCTAAAAAGAGCAGCATCGGCATGCTTTTCACGTCGTTTGGTAGAAATCCACGTGCGCGTTCTGCCAAAAGCACCATTTGCATGCATATCGTGTGGTTTTGCAGAAAACTGCGTCCGCGTCTACCAAAAGATGCATGTGCACGCTTAAAACGCGTTTTGGCACAAATCCATGTGCGGGTGCTAAAAAGAGCAGCATAGGCATGCTTTTCACGTCGTTTGGTAGAAATCCACGTGCGCGTTCTGCCAAAAGCACCATTGGCATGCATATGGTGTCGTTTTGCAGAAAACTGCGTCCGCGTCTACCAAAAGATGCATGTGCATGCTTAAAACGAGTTTTGGCACAAATCCAAGTGGGGGTGCTAAAAGGAGCAGCATCGGCATGCTTTTCACGTCGTTTGGTAGAAATCCACGTGCGCGTTCTGCCAAAAGCACCATTGGCATGCATATCGTGTGGTTTTGCAGAAAACTGCGTCCGCGTCCACCAAAAGATGCATGTGCATGCTTAAAACGCGTTTTGGCACAAATCCATGTGCGGGTGCTAAAAAGAGCAGCATCGGCATGCTTTTCACGTCCTTTGGTAGAAATCCACGTGCGCGTTCTGCCAAAAGCACCATTTGCATGCATATCGTGTGGTTTTGCAGAAAACTGCGTCCGCGTCCACCAAAAGATGCATGTGCATGCTTAAAATGCGTTTTGGCACAAATCGATGTGCGGGTGCTAAAAAGAGCAGCATCGGCATGCTTTTCACGTCGTTTGGTAGAAATCCACGTGCGCGTTCTGCCAAAAGCGCCATTTGCTTGCATATCGTGTGGTTTTGCAGAAAACTGCGTCCGCGTCTACCAAAAGATGCATGTGCATGCTTAAAACGCGTTTTGGCACAAATCCATATGCGGGTGCTAAAAGGAGCAGCATCGGCATGCTTTTCACGTCGTTTGGTAGAAATCCACGTGCGCGTTCTGCCAAAAGCACCATTTGCATGCATATCGTGCGGTTTTGCAGAAAACTGCGTCCGCGTCTACCAAAAGATGCATGTGCATGCTTAAAACGCGTTTGGGCACAAATCCATGTGCGGGTGCTAAAAAGAGCAGCATCGGCATGCTTTTCACGTCGTTTGGTAGAAATCCACTTGCGCGTTCTGCCAAAAGCACCATTTGCATGCATATCGTGTGGTTTTGCAGAAAACTGCGTCCGCGTCTACCAAAAGATGCATGTGCATGCTTAAAACGCGTTTTGGCACAAATCCATGTGCGGGTGCTAAAAAGAGCAGCATCGGCATGCTTTTCACGTCGTTTGGTAGAAATCCACTTGCGCGTTCTGCCAAAAGCGCCATTTGCTTGCATATCGTGTGGTTTTGCAGAAAACTGCGTCCGCGTCTACCAAAAGATGCATGTGCATGCTTAAAACGCGTTTTGGCACAAATCCATGTGCGGGTGCTAAAAGGAGCAGCATCGGCATGCTTTTCACGTCGTTTGGTAGAAATCCACGTGCGCGTTCTGCCAAAAGCACCATTTGCATGCATATCGTGTGGTTTTGCAGAAAACTGCGTCCGCGTCTCCAAAAGATGCATGTGCATGCTTAAAACGCGTTTTGGCACAAATCCATGTGCGGGTGCTAAACATAGCAGCATCGGCATGCTTTTCACATCGTTTGGTAGAAATCCACGTGCGCGTTCTGCCAAAAGCACCATTTGCATGCATATCGTGTGGTTTTGCAGAAAACTGCGTCCGCGTCTACCAAAAGATGCATGTGCATGCTTAAAACGCGTTTTGGTACAAATCCATGTGCGGGTGCTAAAAAGAGCAGCATCGGCATGCTTTTCACGTCGTTTGGGAGAAATCCACTTGCGCGTTCTGCCAAAAGCACCATTTCCATGCATATCGTGTGGTTTTGCAGAAAACTGCGTCTGCGTCTACCAAAAGATGCATGTGCATGCTTAAAACGCGCTTTGACACAAATCCATGTGCGGGTGCTAAAAAGAGCAGCATCGGCATGCTTTTCACGTCGTTTGGTAGAAATCCACTTGCGCGTTCTGCCAAAAGCGCCATTTGCTTGCATATCGTGTGGTTTTGCAGAAAACTGCGCCCGCGTCTACCAAAAGATGCATGTGCATGCTTAAAACGCGTTTTGGTACAAATCTATGTGCGGGTGCTAAAAAGAGCAGCATCGGCATGCTTTTCACGTCGTTTGGGAGAAATCTACTTGCGCGTTCTGCCAAAAGCACCATTTGCATGCATATCGTGTGGTTTTGCAGAAAACTGCGTCCGCGTCTACCAAAAGATGCATGTGCATGCTTAAAACGCGTTTTGGCACAAATCTATGTGCGGGTGCTAAAAAGAGCAGCATCGGCATGCTTTTCACGTCGTTTGGGAGAAATCCACTTGCGCGTTCTGCCAAAAGCACCATTTCCATGCATATCGTGTGGTTTTGCAGAAAACTGCGTCTGCGTCTACCAAAAGATACATGTGCATGCTTAAAACGCGCTTTGACACAAATCCATGTGCGGGTGCTAAAAAGAGCAGCATCGGCATGCTTTTCACGTCGTTTGGTAGAAATCCACTTGCGCGTTCTGCCAAAAGCGCCATTTGCTTGCATATCGTGTGGTTTTGCAGAAAACTGCGCCCGCGTCTACCAAAAGATGCATGTGCATGCTTAAAACGCGTTTTGGTACAAATCTATGTGCGGGTGCTAAAAAGAGCAGCATCGGCATGCTTTTCACGTCGTTTGGGAGAAATCTACTTGCGCGTTCTGCCAAAAGCACCATTTGCATGCATATCGTGTGGTTTTGCAGAAAACTGCGTCCGCGTCTACCAAAAGATGCATGTGCATGCTTAAAACGCGTTTTGGCACAAATCCATGTGCGGGTGCTAAAAAGAGCAGCATCGGCATGCTTTTCACGTCGTTTGGTAGAAATCCACTTGCGCGTTCTGCCAAAAGCGCCATTTGCTTGCATATCGTGTGGTTTTGCAGAAAACTGCGTCCGCGTCTACCAAAAGATGCATGTGCATGCTTAAAACGCGTTTTGGCACAAATCCATGTGCGGGTGCTAAAAGGAGCAGCATCGGCATGCTTTTCACGTCGTTTGGTAGAAATCCACGTGCGCGTTCTGCCAAAAGCACCATTTGCATGCATATCGTGTGGTTTTGCAGAAAACTGCGTCCGCGTCTCCAAAAGATGCATGTGCATGCTTAAAACGCGTTTTGGCACAAATCCATGTGCGGGTGCTAAACATAGCAGCATCGGCATGCTTTTCACATCGTTTGGTAGAAATCCACGTGCGCGTTCTGCCAAAAGCACCATTTGCATGCATATCGTGTGGTTTTGCAGAAAACTGCGTCCGCGTCTACCAAAAGATGCATGTGCATGCTTAAAACGCGTTTTGGTACAAATCCATGTACGGGTGCTAAAAAGAGCAGCATCGGCATGCTTTTCACGTCGTTTGGGAGAAATCCACTTGCGCGTTCTGCCAAAAGCACCATTTCCATGCATATCGTGTGGTTTTGCAGAAAACTGCGTCTGCGTCTACCAAAAGATGCATGTGCATGCTTAAAACGCGCTTTGACACAAATCCATGTGCGGGTGCTAAAAAGAGCAGCATCGGCATGCTTTTCACGTCGTTTGGTAGAAATCCACTTGCGCGTTCTGCCAAAAGCGCCATTTGCTTGCATATCGTGTGGTTTTGCAGAAAACTGCGCCCGCGTCTACCAAAAGATGCATGTGCATGCTTAAAACGCGTTTTGGTACAAATCTATGTGCGGGTGCTAAAAAGAGCAGCATCGGCATGCTTTTCACGTCGTTTGGGAGAAATCTACTTGCGCGTTCTGCCAAAAGCACCATTTGCATGCATATCGTGTGGTTTTGCAGAAAACTGCGTCCGCGTCTACCAAAAGGTGCATGGGCATGCTTAAAACGCGTTTTGGCACAAATCTATGTGCGGGTGCTAAAAAGAGCAGCATCGGCATGCTTTTCACGTCGTTTGGGAGAAATCTACTTGCGCGTTCTGCCAAAAGCATTATTTGCATGAATATCGTGTGGTTTTGCAGAGAACGGCGTCCGCGTCTACCAAAAGATGCATGTGCATGCTTAAAACGCGTTTTGGCACAAATCCATGTGCGGGTGCTAAAAAGAGCAGCATCGGCATGCTTTTCACGTCGTTTGGTAGAAATCCACTTGCGCGTTCTGCCAAAAGCGCCATTTGCTTGCATATCGTGTGGTTTTGCAGAAAACTGCGTCCGCGTCTACCAAAAGATGCATGTGCATGCTTAAAACGCGTTTTGGCACAAATCCATGTGCGGGTGCTAAAAGGAGCAGCATCGGCATGCTTTTCACGTCGTTTGGCAGAAATCCACGTGCGCGTTCTGCCAAAAGCACCATTTGCATGCATATCGTGTGGTTTTGCAGAAAACTGCGTCCGCGTCTCCAAAAGATGCATGTGCATGCTTAAAACGCGTTTTGGCACAAATCCATGTGCGGGTGCTAAACATAGCAGCATCGGCATGCTTTTCACATCGTTTGGTAGAAATCCACGTGCGCGTTCTGCCAAAAGCACCATTTGCATGCATATCGTGTGGTTTTGCAGAAAACTGCGTCCGCGTCTACCAAAAGATGCATGTGCATGCTTAAAACGCGTTTTGGTACAAATCCATGTGCGGGTGCTAAAAAGAGCAGCATCGGCATGCTTTTCACGTCGTTTGGGAGAAATCCACTTGCGCGTCCGGCCAAAAGCACCATTTGCATGCATATCGTGTGGTTTTGCAGAAAACTGCGTCTGCATCTACCAAAAGATGCATGTGCATGCTTAAAACGCGCTTTGACACAAATCCATGTGCGGGTGCTAAAAAGAGCAGCATCGGCATGCTTTTCACGTCGTTTGGTAGAAATCCACGTGAGCGTTCTGCCAAAAGCATTATTTGCATGCATATCGTGTGGTTTTGCAGAGAACGGCGTCCGCGTCTACCAAAAGATGCATGTGCATGCTTAAAACGCGTTTTGGCACAAATCCATGTGCGGGTGCTAAAAAGAGCAGCATCGGCATGCTTTTCACGTCCTTTGGTAGAAATCCACGTGCGCGTTCTGCCAAAACCACCATTTGCATGCATATCGTGTAGTTTTGCAGAAAACTGCGTCCGCGTCTACCAAAAGATGCATATGCATGCTTAAAACGCGTGTTGGCACAAATCCATGTGCGGGTGCTAAAAAGAGCAGCATCGGCATGCTTTTCACGTCGTTTGGTAGAAATCCACGTGCGCGTTCTGCCAAAAGCACCATTTGCATGCATATCGTGTGGTTTTGCAGAAAACTGCGTCCGCGTCTACCAAAAGATGCATGTGCACGCTTAAAACGCGTTTTGGCACAAATCCATGTGCGGGTGCTAAAAAGAGCAGCATAGGCATGCTTTTCACGTCGTTTGGTAGAAATCCACGTGCGCGTTCTGCCAAAAGCACCATTGGCTTGCATATGGTGTCGTTTTGCAGAAAACTGCGTCCGCGTCTACCAAAAGATGCATGTGCATGCTTAAAACGAGTTTTGGCACAAATGCAAGTGGGGGTGCTAAAAGGAGCAGCATCGGCATGCTTTTCACGTCGTTTGGTAGAAATCCACGTGCGCGTTCTGCCAAAAGCACCATTGGCATGCATATCGTGTGGTTTTGCAGAAAACTGCGTCCGCGTCCACCAAAAGATGCATGTGCATGCTTAAAACGCGTTTTGGCACAAATCCATGTGCGGGTGCTAAAAAGAGCAGCATCGGCATGCTTTTCACGTCCTTTGGTAGAAATCCACGTGCGCGTTCTGCCAAAAGCACCATTTGCATGCATATCGTGTGGTTTTGCAGAAAACTGCGTCCGCGTCCACCAAAAGATGCATGTGCATGCTTAAAATGCGTTTTGGCACAAATCGATGTGCGGGTGCTAAAAAGAGCAGCATCGGCATGCTTTTCACGTCGTTTGGTAGAAATCCACGTGCGCGTTCTGCCAAAAGCGCCATTTGCTTGCATATCGTGTGGTTTTGCAGAAAACTGCGTCCGCGTCTACCAAAAGATGCATGTGCATGCTTAAAACGCGTTTTGGCACAAATCCATATGCGGGTGCTAATAGGAGCAGCATCGGCATGCTTTCACGTCGTTTGGTAGAAATCCACGTGCGCGTTCTGCCAAAAGCACCATTTGCATGCATATCGTGCGGTTTTGCAGAAAACTGCGTCCGCGTCTACCAATAGATGCATGTGCATGCTTAAAACGCGTTTTGGCACAAATCCATGTGCGGGTGCTAAAAAGAGCAGCATCGGCATGCTTTTCACGTCGTTTGGTAGAAATCCACTTGCGCGTTCTGCCAAAAGCACCATTTGCATGCATATCGTGTGGTTTTGCAGAAAACTGCGTCCGCGTCTACCAAAAGATGCATGTGCATGCTTAAAACGCGTTTTGGCACAAATCCATGGGCGGGTGCTAAAAAGAGCAGCATCGGCATGCTTTTCACGTCGTTTGGTAGAAATCCACGTGCGCGTTCTGCCAAAAGCGCCATTTGCTTGCACATCGTGTGGTTTTGCAGAAAACTGCGTCCGCGTCTACCAAAAGATGCATGTGCATGCTTAAAACGCGTTTTGGCACAAATCCATGTGCGGGTGCTAAAAGGTGCAGCATCGGCATGCTTTTCACGTCGTTTGGTAGAAATCCACGTGCGCGTTCTGCCAAAAGCACCATTTGCATGCATATCGTGTGGTTTTGCAGAAAACTGCGTCCGCGTCTACCAAAAGATGCATGTGCATGCTTAAAACGCGTTTTGGCACAAATCCATGTGCGGGTGCTAAAAATAGCAGCATCGGCATGCTTTTCACATCGTTTGGTAGAAATCCACGTGCGCGTTCTGCCAAAAGCACCATTTGCATGCATATCGTGTGCTTTTGCAGAAAACTGCGTCGGCGTCTACCAAAAGATGCATGTGCATGCTTAAAACGCGTTTTGGCACAAATCCATGTGCGGGTGCTAAAAAGAGCAGCATCGGCATGCTTTTCACGTCGTTTGGTAGAAATCCACGTGCGCGTTCTGCCAAAAGCACCATTTGCATGCATATCGTGTGGTTTTGCAGAAAACTGCGTCCGCGTCTACCAAAAGATGCATTAGCATGCTTAAAACGCGTTTAGGCACAAATCCATGTGCGGGTGCTAAAAAGAGCAGCATCGGCATGCTTTTCACGTCCTTTGGTAGAAATCCACGTGCGCGTTCTGCCAAAAGCACCATTTGCATGCATATCGTGTGGTTTTGCAAAAACTGCGTCCGCGTCTACCAAAAGATGCATGTGCACGCTTAAAACGCGTTTTGGCACAAATCCATGTGCGGGAGCTAAAAAGAGCAGCATCGGCATGCTTTTCACGTCGTTTGGTAGAAATCCACGTGCGCGTTCTGCCAAAAGCACCATTTGCATGCATATCGTGTGGTTTTGCAGAAAACTGCGTCCGCGTCTACCAAAAGATGCATGTGCATGCTTAAAACGCGTTTTGGCACAAATCCATGTGCGGGTGCTAAAAAGAGCAGCATCGGCATGCTTTTCACGTCGTTTGGTAGAAATCCACTTGCGCGTTCTGCCAAAAGCACCATTTGCATGCATATCGTGTGGTTTTTCAGAAAACTGCGTCCGCGTCTATCAAAAGATGCATGTGCATGCTTAAAACGTGTTTTGGCACAAATCCATGTGCGGGTGCTAAAAAGAGCAGCATCGGCATGCTTTTCACGTCGTTTGGTAGAAATCCACGTGCGCGTTCTGCCAAAAGCACCATTTGCATGCATATCGTGTGGTTTTGCAGAAAACTGCGTCCGCGTCTATCAAAAGATGCATGTGCATGCTTAAAACGCGTTTTGGCACAAATTAATGTGCGGGTGCTAAAAAGAGCAGCAGCGGCATGCTTTTCACGTCGTTTGGTAGAAATCCACGTGCGCGTTCTGCCAAAAGCACCATTTGCATGCATATCGTGTGGTTTTTCAGAAAACTGCGTCCGCGTCTACCAAAAGATGCATGTGCACGCTTAAAACGCGTTTTGGCCAAATCCATGTGCGGGTGCTAAAAAGAGCAGCATCGGCGTGCTTTTCGCGTCGTTTGGTAGAAATCCACGTGCGCGTTCTGCCAAAAGCACCATTTGCATGCATATTCTGTGGTTTTGCAGAAAACTGCGTCCGCGTCTACCAAAAGATGCATGTGCATGCTTAAAACGCGTTTTGGCATAAATCCATGTGCGGGTGCTAAAAAGAGCAGCATCGGCATGCTTTTCACGTCGTTTGGTAGAAATCCACGTGCGCTTTCTGCCAAAAGCACCATTTGCATGCATATCGTGTGGTTTTGCAGAAAACTGCGTCCGCTTCTACCAAAAAGATGCATGTGCATGCTTAAAACGCGTTTTGGCACAAATCCATGTGCGGGTGCTAAAAAGAGCAGCATCGGCATGCTTTTCACGTCGTTTGGTAGAAATCCACGTGCGCGTTCTGCCAAAAGCACCATTTGCATGCATATCGTGTGGTTTTGCAAAAAACTGCGTCCGCGTCTACCAAAAGATGCATGTGCATGCTTAAAACGCGTTTTGGCACAAATCCATGTGCGGGTGCTAAAAAGAGCAGCATCGGCATGCTTTTCACGTCGTTTGGTAGAAATCCACGTGCGCGTTCGGCCAACAGCACCATTTCCATGCATATCGTGTCGTTTTGCAGAAAACTGCGTCCGCGTCTACCAAAAGATGCATGTGCATGCTTAAAACGCGTTTTCGCACAAATCCATGTGCGGGTGCTAAAAGCAGCAGCATCGGCATGCTTTTCACCTCGTTTGGTAGAAATCCACGTGCGAGTTCTGCCAAAAACACCATTTGCATGCATATCGTGTGCTTTTGCAGAAAACTGCGTCCGCGTCTACCAAAAGATGCATGTGCATGCTTAAAACGCGTTTTGGCACAAATCCATGTGCGGGTGCTAAAATGAGCAGCATCGGCATGCTTTTCACGTCGTTTGGTAGAAATCCACGAGCGCGTTCTGCCATATGCACCATTTGCATGCATATCGTGTGGTTTTGCAGAAAACTGCGTCCGCGTCCTCCAAAAGATGCATGTGCATGCTTAAAACGCATTTTGGCACAAATGCATGTGCGGGTGCTAAAAAGAGCAGCATCGGCATGCTTTTGACGTCGTTTCGTAGAAATCCACGTGCGCGTTCTGCCAAAAGCACCATTTGCATGCATATCGTGTGGTTTTGCAGAAAACTGCGTCCGCGTCTACCAAAAGATGCATGTGCATGCTTAAAACGTGTTTTGGCACAAATCCATGTGCGGGTGCTAAAAAGAGCAGCATCGGCATGCTTTTCACGTCGTTTGGTAGAAATCCACGTGCGCGTTCGGCCAAAAGCACCATTTGCATGCATATCGTGTCTTTTTGCAGAAAACTGCGTCCGCGTCTACCAAAAGATGCATGTGCGTGCTTAAAACGCGTTTTGGCACAAATCCATGTGCGGGTGCTAAAAGCAGCAGCATCGGCATGCTTTTCACGTCGTTTGGTAGAAATCCACGTGCGCGTTCTGCCAAAAGCACCATTTGCATGCATATCGTGTGGTTTTGCAGAAAACTGCGTCCGCGTCTACCAAAAGATGCATGTGCATGCTTAAAACGCGTTTTGGCACAAATCCATGTTCGGGTGCTAAAAAGAGCAGCATCGGCATGCTTTTCACGTCGTTTGGTAGAAATCCACGTGCGCGTTCTGCCAAAAGCACCATTTGCATGCATATCGTGTGGTTTTGCAGAAAACTGCGTCCGCGTCTACCAAAAGATGCATGTGCATGCTTAAAACGTGTTTTGGCACAAATCCATGTGCGGGTGTTAAAAAAAACAGCATCGGCATGCTTTTCACGTCGTTTGGTAGAAATCCACGTGCGCGTTCTGCCAAAAGCACCATTTGCATGCATATCGTGTGGTTTTGCAGAAAACTGCGTCCGCGTCTACCAAAAGATGCATGTGCATGCTTAAAACGCGTTTTGGCACAAATCCATGTTCGGGTGCTAAAAAGAGCAGCATCGGCATGCTTTTCACGTCGTTTGGTAGAAATCCACGTGCGCGTTCTGCCAAAAGCACCATTTCCACGCATATCGTGTGGTTTTGCAGAAAACTGCGTCCGCGTCTACCAAAAGATGCATGTGCATGCTTAAAACGCGTTTTGGCACAAATCCATGTGCGGGTGCTAAAAAGAGCAGCATCGGCATGCTTTTCACGTCGTTTGGTAGAAATCCACGTGCGCGTTCGGCCAAAAGCACCATTTGCATGCATATCGTGTGGTTTTGCAGAAAACTGCGTCCGCGTCCACCAAAAGATGCATGTGCATGCTTAAAACGCGTTTTGGCACAAATCTATGTGCGGGTGCTAAAAAGAGCAGCATCGGCATGCTTTTCACGTCGTTTGGTAGAAATCCACGTGCGCGTTCTGCCAAAAGCACCATTTGCATGCGTATCGTGTGGTTTTGCAGAAAACTGCGTCCGCGTCTACCAAAAGATGCATGTGCATGCTTAAAACGCGTTTTGGCACAAATCCATGTGCGGGTGCTAAAAAGAGCAGCATCGGCATGCTTTTCACGTCGTTTGGTAGAAATCCACGTGCGCGTTCGGCCAAAACCACCATTTGCATGCATATCGTGTGGTTTTGCAGAAAACTGCGTCTGAGTCTAACCAAAGATGCATGTGCATGCTTGAAACGCCTTTTGGCACAAATCCATGTGCGGGTGCTCAAAAGAGCAGCATCGGCATGCTTTTCACGTCGTTTGGTAGAAATCCACGTGCGCGTTCTGCCAAAAGCACCATTTGCATGCATATCGTGTGGTTTTGCAGAAAACTGCGTCCGCGTCCACCAAAAGATGCATGTGCATGCTTAAAACGCGTTTTCGCACAAATACATGTGCGGGTGCTAAAACGAGTAGCATCGGCATGCTTTTCACGTCCTTTGGTATAAATCCACGTGCGCGTTCTGCCAAAAGCACCATTTGCATGCATATCGTGTGGTTTTGCAGAAAACTGCGTCCGCGTCTACCAAAAGGTGCATGTGCATGCTTAAAACGTGTTTTGACACAAATCCATGTGCGGGTGCTAAAAAAAAAACAGCATCGGCATGCTTTTCCGTCGTTTGGTAGAAATCCACGTGCGCGTTCTGCCAAAAGCACCATTTGCATGCATATCGTGTGGTTTTGCAGAAAACTGCGTCCGCGTCTACCAAAAGATGCATGTGCATGCTTAAAACGTGTTTTCGCACAAATCCATGTGCGGGTGCTAAAAAAACAGCATCGGCATGCTTTTCACGTCGTTTGGTAGAAATCCACGTGCGCGTTCTGCCAAAAGCACCATTTGCATGCATATCGTGTGGTTTTGCAGAAAACTGCGTCCGCGTCTACCAAAAGATGCATGTGCATGCTTAAAACGCGTTTTGGCACAAATCCATGTGCGGGTGCTAAAAAGAGCAGCATCGGCATGCTTTTCACGTCCTTTGGTAGAAATTCACGTGCGCGTTCTGCCAAAAGCACCATTTGCATGCATATCGTGTGGTTTTGCAGAAAACTGCGTCCGCGTCTACCAAAAGATGCATGTGCATGCTTAAAACGCGTTTTGGCACAAATCCATGTTCGGGTGCTAAAAAGAGCAGCATCGGCATGCTTTTCACGTCGTTTGGTGGAAATCCACGTGCGCGTTCTGCCAAAAGCACCATTTGCATGCATATCGTGTGGTTTTGCAGAAAACTGCGTCCGCGTCTACCAAAAGATGCATGTGCATGCTTAAAACGCGTTTTGGCACAAATCCATGTGCGGGTGCTAAAAAGAGCAGCATCGGCATGCTTTTCACGTCGTTTGGTAGAAATCCACGTGCGCGTTCTGCCAAAAGCACCATTTGCATGCATATCGTGTGGTTTTGCAGAAAACTGCGTCCGCGTCTACCAAAAGATGCATGTGCATGCTTAAAACGCGTTTTGGCACAAATCCATGTGCGGGTGCTAAAAAGAGCAGCATCGGCATGCTTTTCACGTCGTTTGGTAGAAATCCACGTGCGCGTTCTGCCAAAAGCACCATTTGCATGCATATCGTGTGGTTTTGCAGAAAACTGCGTCCGCGTCTACCAAAAGATGCATGTGCATGCTTAAAACGCGTTTTGGCACAAATCCATGTGCGGGTGCTAAAATGAGCAGCATCGGCATGCTTTTCACGTCGTTTGGTAGAAATCCACGTGCGCGTTCTGCCAAAAGCACCATTTGCATGCAGATCGTGTGGTTTTGCAGAAAACTGCGTCCGCGTCCACCAAAAGATGCATGTGCATGCTTAAAACGCGTTTTGGCACAAATCCATGTGTGGGTGCTAAAAAGAGCAGCATCAGCATGCTTTTCACGTCGTTTGGTAGAAATCGACGTGCGCGTTCTGCCAAAAGCACCATTTGCATGCGTATCGTGTGGTTTTTCAGAAAACTGCGTCCGCGTCTACCAAAAGATGCATGTGCATGCTTAAAACGCGTTTTGGCACAAATCCATGTGCGGGTGCTAAAAAGAGCAGCATCGGCATGCTTTTCACGTCGTTTGGTAGAAATACACGTGCGCGTTCGGCCAAAACCACCATTTGCATGCATATCGTGTGGTTTTGCAGAAAACTGCGTCCGAGTCTACCAAAAGATGCATGTGCATGCTTAAAACGCGTTTTGGCACAAATCCATGTGCGGGTGCTAAAAAGAGCAGCATCGGCATGCTTTTCACGTCCTTTGGTAGAAATCCACGTGCGCGTTCTGCCAAAACCACCATTTGCATGCATATCGTGTGGTTTTGCAGAAAACTGCGTCCGCGTCTACCAAAAGATGCATGTGCATTCTTAAAACGCGTTTTGGCACAAATCCATGTGCGGGTGCTAAAAAGAGCAGCATCGGCATGCTTTTCACGTCGTTTGGTAGAAATCCACGTGCGCGTTCTGCCAAAAGCACCATTTGCATGCATATCGTGTGGTTTTGCAGAAAACTGCGTCCGCGTCCACCAAAAGATGCATGGGCATGCTTAAAACACGTTTTCGCACAAATCCATGTGCGGGTGCTAAAACGAGCAGCATCGGCATGCTTTTCACGTCCTTTGGTAGAAATCCACATGCGCGTTCTGCCAAAAGCACCATTTGCATGCATATCGTGTGGTTTTGCAGAAAACTGCGTCCCCGTCCACCAAAAGCTGCATGTGCATGCTTAAAACGCGTTTTGGCACAAATCCATGTGCGGGTGCTAAAAAGAGCAGCATCGGCATGCTTTTCACTTCGTTTGGTAGAAATCCACGTGCGCGTTCTGCCAAAAGCACCATTTGCATGCATATCGTGTGGTTTTGCAGAAAACTGCGTCCGCGTCTACCAAAAGATGCATGTGCATGCTTAAAACGCGTTTTGGCACAAATCCATGTGCGGGTGCTAAAAAGACCAGCATCGGCATGCTTTTCACGTCGTTTGGTAGAAATCCACATGCGCGTTCTGCATAAAGCACCATTTGCATGCATATCGTGTGGTTTTGGAGAAAACTGCGTCCGCGTCCACCAAAAGATGCATGTGCATGCTTAAAACGCGTTTTGGCACAAATCCATGTGCGGGTGCTAAAAAGAGCAGCATCGGCATGCTTTTCACGTCGTTTGGTAGAAATCCACGTGCGCGTTCTGCATAAAGCACCATTTCCATTCATATCGTGTGGTTTTGCAGAAAACGGCGTCCGCGTCTACCAAAAGATGCATGTGCATGCTTAAAACGCGTTTTGGCACAAATCAATGTGCGGGTGCTAAAAAGAGCAACATCGGCATGCTTTTTACTTCGTTTGGTAGAAATCCACGCGCGCGTTCTTTCTGCCAAAAGCACCATTTGCATGCATATCGTGTGGTTTTGCAGAAAACTACGTCCGCGTCTATCAAAAGATGCATGTGCATGCTTAAAACGCGTTTTGGCACAAATCCATGTGCGGGTGCTAAAAGAGCAGCATCGGCATGCTTTTCACGTCCTTTGGTAGAAATCCACGTGCGCGTTCTGCCAAAAGCACCATTTGCATGCATATCGTGTGGTTTTGCAGAAAACTGCGTCCGCGTGTACCAAAAGATGCATGTGCATGCTTAAAACGAGTTTTGGCACAAATCCATGTGCGGGTGCTAAAAAGAGCAGCATTGGCATGCTTTTCACGTCGTTTGGTAGAAATCCACGTGCGCGTTCTGCCAAAAGCACCATTTGCATGCCTATCGTGTGGTTTTGCAGAAAACTGCGTCCGCGTCTACCAAAAGGTGCATGTGCATGCTTAAAACGCGTTTTGGCACAAATCCATGTGCGGGTGCTAAAAAGAGCAGCATCGGCATGCTTTTCACGTCGTTTGGTAGAAATCCACGTGCGCGTTCTCCCAAGAGCACCATTTGCATGCATATCGTGTGGTTTTGCAGAAAACTGCGTCCGCATCTACCAAAAGATGCATGTGCATGCTTAAAACGCGTTTTGACACAAATCCATGTGCGGGTGCTAAAAAGAGCAGCATCGGCATGCTTTTCACGTCGTTTGGTAGAAATCCACGTGCGCGTTCTGCCAAAAGCACCATTTGCATGCATATCGTGTGGTTTTGCAGAAAACTGCGTCCGCGTCCACCAAAAGATGCATGTGCATGCTTTAAACGCGTTTTGGAACAAATCCGTGTGCGGGTGCTAAAAAGAGCAGCATCGGCATGCTTTTCACGTCGTTTGGTAGAATTCCACGTGCGCGTTCTGCCAAAAGCACCATTTGCATGCATATCGTGTGGTTTTGCAGAAAACTGCGTCCGCGTCTACCAAAAGATGCATGTGCATGCTTAAAACGCGTTTTGGCACAAATACATGTGCGGGTGCTAAAAAGAGCAGCATCGGCATGCTTTTCACCTCGTTTGGTAGAAATCCACGTGCGCGTTCAGCCAAAAGCACCATTTGCATGCATATCGTGTGGTTTTGCAGAAAACTGCGTCCGCGTCTACCAAAAGGTGCATGTGCATGCTTAAAACGTGTTTTGACACAAATCCATGGGCGGGTGCTAAAAAAAACAGCATCGGCATGCCTTTCACGTCGTTTGGTAGAAATCCACGTGCGCGTTCTGCCAAAAGCACCATTTGCATGCATATCGTGTGGTTTTGCAGAAAACTGCGTCCGCGTCTACCAAAAGATGCATGTGCATGCTTAAAACGTGTTTTCGCACAAATCCATGTGCGGGTGCTAAAAAAACAGCGTCGGCATGCTTTTCACGTCGTTTGGTAGAAATCCACGTGCGCGTTCTGCCAAAAGCACCATTTGCATGCATATCGTGTGGTTTTGCAGAAAACTGCGTCCGCGTCTACCAAAAGATGCATGTGCATGCTCAAAAAGCGTTTTGGCACAAATCCATGTGCGGGTGCTAAAAAGAGCAGCATCGGCATGCTTTTCACGTCCTTTGGTAGAAATTCACGTGCGCGTTCTGTCAAAAGCACCATTTGCATGCATATCGTGTGGTTTTGCAGAAAACTGCGTCCGCGTCTACCAAAAGATGCATGTGCATGCTTAAAACGCGTTTTGGCACAAATCCATGTTCGGGTGCTAAAAAGAGCAGCATCGGCATGCTTTTCACGTCGTTTGGTGGAAATCCACGTGCGCGTTCTGCCAAAAGCACCATTTGCATGCATATCGTGTGGTTTTGCAGAAAACTGCGTCCGCGTCTACCAAAAGATGCATGTGCATGCTTAAAACGCGTTTTGGCACAAATCCATGTGCGGGTGCTAAAAAGAGCAGCATCGGCATGCTTTTCACGTCCTTTGGTAGAAATCCACGTGCGCGTTCTCCCAAGAGCACCATTTGCATGCATATCGTGTGGTTTTGCAGAAAACTGCGTCCGCATCTACCAAAAGATGCATGTGCATGCTTAAAACGCGTTTTGACACAAATCCATGTGCGGGTGCTAAAAAGAGCAGCATCGGCATGCTTTTCACGTCGTTTGGTAGAAATCCACGTGCGCGTTCTGCCAAAAGCACCATTTGCATGCATATCGTGTGGTTTTGCAGAAAACTGCGTCCGCGTCCACCAAAAGATGCATGTGCATGCTTTAAACGCGTTTTGGAACAAATCCGTGTGCGGGTGCTAAAAAGAGCAGCATCGGCATGCTTTTCACGTCGTTTGGTAGAATTCCACGTGCGCGTTCTGCCAAAAGCACCATTTGCATGCATATCGTGTGGTTTTGCAGAAAACTGCGTCCGCGTCTACCAAAAGATGCATGTGCATGCTTAAAACGCGTTTTGGCACAAATCCATGTGCGGGTGCTAAAAAGAGCAGCATCGGCATGCTTTTCACGTCGTTTGGTAGAAATCCACGTGCGCGTTCTCCCAAGAGCACCATTTGCATGCATATCGTGTGGTTTTGCAGAAAACTGCGTCCGCATCTACCAAAAGATGCATGTGCATGCTTAAAACGCGTTTTGACACAAATCCATGTGCGGGTGCTAAAAAGAGCAGCATCGGCATGCTTTTCACGTCGTTTGGTAGAAATCCACGTGCGCGTTCTGCCAAAAGCACCATTTGCATGCATATCGTGTGGTTTTGCAGAAAACTGCGTCCGCGTCCACCAAAAGATGCATGTGCATGCTTTAAACGCGTTTTGGAACAAATCCGTGTGCGGGTGCTAAAAAGAGCAGCATCGGCATGCTTTTCACGTCGTTTGGTAGAATTCCACGTGCGCGTTCTGCCAAAAGCACCATTTGCATGCATATCGTGTGGTTTTGCAGAAAACTGCGTCCGCGTCTACCAAAAGATGCATGTGCATGCTTAAAACGCGTTTTGGCACAAATACATGTGCGGGTGCTAAAAGAGCAGCATCGGCATGCTTTTCACCTCGTTTGGTAGAAATCCACGTGCGCGTTCAGCCAAAAGCACCATTTGCATGCATATCGTGTGGTTTTGCAGAAAACTGCGTCCGCGTCTACCAAAAGGTGCATGTGCATGCTTAAAACGTGTTTTGACACAAATCCATGGGCGGGTGCTAAAAAAAACAGCATCGGCATGCCTTTCACGTCGTTTGGTAGAAATCCACGTGCGCGTTCTGCCAAAAGCACCATTTGCATGCATATCGTGTGGTTTTGCAGAAAACTGCGTCCGCGTCTACCAAAAGATGCATGTGCATGCTTAAAACGTGTTTTCGCACAAATCCATGTGCGGGTGCTAAAAAAACAGCGTCGGCATGCTTTTCACGTCGTTTGGTAGAAATCCACGTGCGCGTTCTGCCAAAAGCACCATTTGCATGCATATCGTGTGGTTTTGCAGAAAACTGCGTCCGCGTCTACCAAAAGATGCATGTGCATGCTCAAAAAGCGTTTTGGCACAAATCCATGTGCGGGTGCTAAAAAGAGCAGCATCGGCATGCTTTTCACGTCCTTTGGTAGAAATTCACGTGCGCGTTCTGTCAAAAGCACCATTTGCATGCATATCGTGTGGTTTTGCAGAAAACTGCGTCCGCGTCTACCAAAAGATGCATGTGCATGCTTAAAACGCGTTTTGGCACAAATCCATGTTCGGGTGCTAAAAAGAGCAGCATCGGCATGCTTTTCACGTCGTTTGGTGGAAATCCACGTGCGCGTTCTGCCAAAAGCACCATTTGCATGCATATCGTGTGGTTTTGCAGAAAACTGCGTCCGCGTCTACCAAAAGATGCATGTGCATGCTTAAAACGCGTTTTGGCACAAATCCATGTGCGGGTGCTAAAAAGAGCAGCATCGGCATGCTTTTCACGTCCTTTGGTAGAAATCCACGTGCGCGTTCTGCCAAAACCACCATTTGCATGCATATCGTGTGGTTTTGCAGAAAACTGCGTCCACGTCTACCAAAAGATGCATGTGCATTCTTAAAACGCGTTTTGGCACAAATCCATGTGCGGGTGCTAAAAAGAGCAGCATCGGCATGCTTTTCACGTCGTTTGGTAGAAATCCACGTGCGCGTTCTGCCAAAAGCACCATTTGCATGCATATCGTGTGGTTTTGCAGAAAACTGCGTCCGCGTCTACCAAAAGATGCATGTGCATGCTTAAAACGCGTTTTGGCACAAATCCATGTGCGGGTGCTAAAATGAGCAGCATCGGCATGCTTTTCACGTCGTTTGGTAGAAATCCACGTGCGCGTTCTGCCAAAAGCACCATTTGCATGCATATCGTGTGGTTTTGCAGAAAACTGCGTCCACGTCACCCAAAAGATGCATGTGCATGCTTAAAACGCGTTTTGGCTCAAATCCATGTGTGGGTGCTAAAAAGAGCAGCATCAGCATGCTTTTCACGTCGTTTGGTAGAAATCGACGTGCGCGTTCTGCCAAAAGCACCATTTGCATGCGTATCGTGTGGTTTTTCAGAAAACTGCGTCCGCGTCTACCAAAAGATGCATGTGCATGCTTAAAACGCGTTTTGGTACAAATCCATGTGCGGGTGCTAAAAAGAGCAGCATCGGCATGCTTTTCACGTCGTTTGGTAGAAATACACGTGCGCGTTCGGCCAAAACCACCATTTGCATGCATATCGTGTGGTTTTGCAGAAAACTGCGTCCGAGTCTACCAAAAGATGCATCTGCATGCTTAAAACGCGTTTTGGCACAAATCCATGTGCGGGTGCTAAAAAGAGCAGCATCGGCAAGCTTTTCACGTCGTTTGGTAGAAATCCACGTGCGCGTTCTGCCAAAAGCACCATTTGCATGCATATCGTGTGGTTTTGCAGAAAACTGCGTCCGCGTCCACCAAAAGATGCATGGGCATGCTTAAAACACGTTTTCGCACAAATCCATGTGCGGGTGCTAAAACGAGCAGCATCGGCATGCTTTTCACGTCCTTTGGTAGAAATCCACATGCGCGTTCTGCCAAAAGCACCATTTGCATGCATATCGTGTGGTTTTGCAGAAAACTGCGTCCCCGTCCACCAAAAGCTGCATGTGCATGCTTAAAACGCGTTTTGGCACAAATCCATGTGCGGGTGCTAAAAAGAGCAGCATCGGCATGCTTTTCACTTCGTTTGGTAGAAATCCACGTGCGCGTTCTGCCAAAAGCACCATTTGCATGCATATTGTGTGGTTTTGCAGAAAACTGCGTCCGCGTCTACCAAAAGATGCATGTGCATGCTTAAAACGCGTTTTGGCACAAATCCATGTGCGGGTGCTAAAAGACCAGCATCGGCATGCTTTTCACGTCGTTTGGTAGAAATCCACATGCGCGTTCTGCATAAAGCACCATTTGCATGCATATCGTGTGGTTTTGGAGAAAACTGCGTCCGCGTCCACCAAAAGATGCATGTGCATGCTTAAAACGCGTTTTGGCACAAATCCATG
>NW_027460416.1:0-83522 GCF_050947875.1 Dermacentor variabilis | reverse complement strand
GTAGAAATCCACGCGCGCGTTCTGCTAAAAGCACCATTTGCATGCCTATCGTGTGGTTTTGCAGAAAACTGCGTCCGCGTCTACCAAAGGATGCATGCGCATGCTTAAAACGCGTTTTCGCACAAATCCATGTGCGGGTGCTAAAAAGAGCAGCATCGTCATGCTTTTCACGTCGTTTGGTAGAAATCCACGCGCGCGTTCTGCCAAAAGCACCATTTGCATGCATATCGTGTGGTTTTGCAGAAAACTGCGTCCGCGTCTACCAAAAGATGCATGCGCATGCTTAAAACGCGTTTTGGCACAAATCCATGTGCGGATGTTAAAAAGAGCAGCATCGGCATGCTTTTCACGTCGTTTGGTTGAAATCCACGCGCGCGTTCTGCCAAAAGCACAATTTGTATGCACATCGTGTGGTTTTGCAGAAAACTGCGTCCGCGTCTACCAAAAGATGCATGCGCATGCTTAAAACGCGTTTTGGCACAAATCCATGTGCGGGTGCTAAAAAGAGCAGCATCGGCATGCTTTTCACGTCGTTTGGTAGAAATCCACGCGCGCGTTCTGCCAAAAGCACGATTTGCATGCATATCGTGTGGTTTTGCAGAAAACTGCGTCCGCGTCTACCGAAAGATGCATGCGCATGCTTAAAACGCGTTTTGGCACAAATCCATGTGCGGGTGCTAAAAAGAGCAGCATCGGCATGCTTTTCACGTCGTTTGGTAGAAATCCACGCGCGCGTTCTGCCAAAAGCACCATTTGCATGCATATCGTGTGGTTTTGCAGAAAACTGCGTCCGCGTCTACCAAAAGATGCATGCGCATGCTTAAAACGCGTTTTGGCACAAATCCATGTGCGGGTGCTAAAAAGAGCAGCATCGGCATGCTTTTCACGTCGTTTGGTAGAAATCCACGCGCGCGTTCTGCCAAAAGCACCATTTGCATGCCTATCGGGTGGTTTTGCAGAAAACTGCGTCCGCGTCTACCAAAAGATGCATGCGCATGCTTAAAACGCGTTTTGGCACAAATCCATGTGCGGATGTTAAAAAGAGCAGCATCGGCATGCTTTTCACGTCGTTTGGTAGAAATCCACGCGCGCGTTCTGCCAAAAGCACCATTTGCATGCATATCGTGTGGTTTTGCAGAAAACTGCGTCCGCGTCTACCAAAAGATGCATGTGCATGCTAAAAACGCTTTTTGGCACAAATCCATGTGCGGGTGCTAAAAAGAGCAGCATCGGCATGCTTTTCACGTCGTTTGGTAGAAATCCACGCGCGCGTTCTGCCAAAAGCACCATTTGCATGCCTATCGTGTGGTTTTGCAGAAAACTGCGTCCGCGTCTACCAAAAGATGCATGCGCATGCTTAAAACGCGTTTTGGCACAAATCCATGTGCGGGTGCTAAAAAGAGCAGCATCGGCATGCTTTTCACGTCGTTTGGTAGAAATCCACGCGCGCGTTCTGCCAAAAGCACCATTTGCATGCCTATCGTGTGGTTTTGCAGAAAACTGCGTCCGCGTCTACCAAAAGATGCATGTGCATGCTTAAAACGCGTTTTGGCACAAATCCATGTGCGGATGTTAAAAAGAGCAGCATCGGCATGCTTTTCACGTCGTTTGGTAGAAATCCACGCGCGCGTTCTGCCAAAAGCACCATTTGCATGCCTATCGTGTGGTTTTGCAGAAAACTGCGTCCGCGTCTACCAAAAGATGCATGCGCATGCTTAAAACGCGTTTTGGCACAAATCCATGTGCGGATGTTAAAAAGAGCAGCATCGGCATGCTTTTCACGTCGTTTGGTAGAAATCCACGCGCGCGTTCTGCCAAAAGCACCATTTGCATGCACATCGTGTGGTTTTGCAGAAAACTGCGTCCGCGTCTACCAAAAGATGCATGCGCATGCTTAAAACGCGTTTTGGCACAAATCCATGTGCGGGTGCTAAAAAGAGCAGCATCGGCATGCTTTTCACGTCGTTTGGTAGAAATCCACGCGCGCGTTCTGCCAAAAGCACCATTTGCATGCATATCGTGTGGTTTTGCAGAAAACTGCGTCCGCGTCTACCAAAAGATGCATGTGCATGCTAAAAACGCTTTTTGGCACAAATCCATGTGCGGGTGCTAAAAAGAGCAGCATCGGCATGCTTTTCACGTCGTTTGGTAGAAATCCACGCGCGCGTTCTGCCAAAAGCACCATTTGCATGCCTATCGTGTGGTTTTGCAGAAAACTGCGTCCGCGTCTACCAAAAGATGCATGCGCATGCTTAAAACGCGTTTTGGCTCAAATCCATGTGCGGATGTTAAAAAGAGCAGCATCGGCATGCTTTTCACGTCGTTTGGTAGAAATCCACGCGCGCGTTCTGTCAAAAGCACCATTTGCATGCCTATCGTGTGGTTTCGCAGAAAACTGCGTCCGCGTCTACCAAAAGATGCATGCGCATGCTTAAAACGCGTTTTGGCACAAATCTATGTGCGGATGTTAAAAAGAGCAGCATCGGCATCCTTTTCACGTCGTTTGGTAGAAATCCACGCGCGCGTTCTGCCAAAAGCACCATTTGCATGCCTATCGTGTGGTTTTGCAGAAAACTGCGTCCGCGTCTACCAAAGGATGCATGCGCATGCTTAAAACGCGTTTTGGCACAAATCCATGTACGGATGCTAAAAAGAGCAGCATCGGCATGCTTTTCACGTCGTTTGGTAGAAATCCACGCGCGCGTTCTGCCAAAAGCACCATTTGCATGCATATCGTGTGGTTTTGCAGAAAACTGCGTCCGCGTCTACCAAAAGTTGCATGCGCATGCTTAAAACGCGTTTTGGCACAAATCCATGTGCGGATGTTAAAAAGAGCAGCATCGACATGCTTTTCACGTCGTTTGGTAGAAATCCACGCGCGCGTTCTGCCAAAAGCACCATTTGCATGCACATCGTGTGGTTTTGCAGAAAACTGCGTCCGCGTCTACCAAAAGATGCATGCGCATGCTTAAAACGCGTTTTGGCACAAATCCATGTGCGGGTGCTAAAAATAGCAGCATCGGCATGCTTTTCACGTCGTTTGGTAGAAATCCACGCGCGCGTTCTGCCAAAAGCACCATTTGCATGCATATCGTGTGGTTTTGCAGAAAACTGCGTCCGCGTCTACCGAAAGATGCATGCGCATGCTTAAAACGCGTTTTGGCACAAATCCATGTGCGGGTGCTAAAAAGAGCAGCATCGGCATGCTTTTCACGTCGTTTGGTAGAAATCCACGCGCGCGTTCTGCCAAAAGCACCATTTGCATGCATATCGTGTGGTTTTGCAGAAAACTGCGTCCGCGTCTACCAAAAGATGCATGCGCATGCTTAAAACGCGTTTTGGCACAAATCCACGTGCGGATGTTAAAAAGAGCAGCATCGGCATGCTTTTCACGTCGTTTGGTAGAAATCCACGCGCGCGTTCTGCCAAAAGCACCATTTGCATGCCTATCGTGTGGTTTTGCTGAAAACTGCGTCCGCGTCTACCAAAAGATGCATGCGCATGCTTAAAACGCGTTTTGGCACAAATCCATGTGCGGATGTTAAAAAGAGCAGCATCGGCATGCTTTTCACGTCGTTTGGTAGAAATCCACGTGCGCGTTCTGCCAAAAGCACCGTTTGCATGCATATCGTGTGGTTTTGCAGAAAACTGCGTCCGCGTCTACCAAAAGATGCATGCGCATGCTTAAAACGCGTTTTGGCACAAATCCATGTGCGGGTGCTAAAAAGAGCAGCATCGGCATGCTTTTCACGTCGTTTGGTAGAAATCCACGCGCGCGTTCTGCCAAAAGCACCATTTGCATGCATATCTTGTGGTTTTGCAGAAAACTGCGTCCGCGTCTACCAAAAGATGCATGCGCATGCTTAAAACGCGTTTTGGCACAAATCCATGTGCGGGTGCTAAAAAGAGCAGCATCGGCATGCTTTTCACGTCGTCTGGTAGAAATCCACGCGCGCGTTCTGCTAAAAGCACCATTTGCATGCATATCGTGTGGTTTTGCAGAAAACTGCGTCCGCGTCTACCAAAGGATGCAAGCGCATGCTTAAAACGCGTTTTGGCACAAATCCATGTGCGGATGCTAAAAAGAGCAGCATCGGCATGCTTTTCACGTCGTTTAGTAGAAATCCACGCGCGCGTTCTGCCAAAAGCACCATTTGCATGCATATCGTGTGGTTTTGCAGAAAACTGCGTCCGCGTCTACCAAAAGTTGCATGCGCATGCTTAAAACGCGTTTTGGCACAAATCCATGTGCGGATGTTAAAAAGAGCAGCATCGGCATGCTTTTCACGTCGTTTGGTAGAAATCCACGCGCGCGTTCTGCCAAAAGCACCATTTGCATGCACATCGTGTGGTTTTGCAGAAAACTGCGTCCGCGTCTACCAAAAGATGCATGCGCATGCTTAAAACGCGTTTTGGCACAAATCCATGTGCGGGTGCTAAAAAGAGCAGCATCGGCATGTTTTTCACGTCGTTTGGTAGAAATCCACGCGCGCGTTCTGCCAAAAGCACCATTTGCATGCATATCGTGTGGTTTTGCAGAAAACTGCGTCCGCGTCTACCAAAAGATGCATGCGCATGCTTAAAACGCGTTTTGGCACAAATCCATGTGCGGGTGCTAAAAAGAGCAGCATCGGCATGCTTTTCACGTCGTTTGGTAGAAATCCACGCGCGCGTTCTGCCAAAAGCACCATTTGCATGCATATCGTGTGGTTTTGCAGAAAACTGCGTCCGCGTCTACCAAAAGATGCATGCGCATGCTTAAAACGCGTTTTGGCACAAATCCATGTGCGGATGTTAAAAAGAGCAGCATCGGCATGCTTTTCACGTCGTTTGGTAGAAATCCACGCGCGCGTTCTGCGAAAAGCACCATTTGCATGCCTATCGTGTGGTTTTGCTGAAAACTGCGTCCGCGTCTACCAAAAGATGCATGCGCATGCTTAAAACGCGTTTTGGCACAAATACATGTGCGGATGTTAAAAAGAGCAGCATCGGCATGCTTTTCACGTCGTTTGGTAGAAATCCACGCGCGCGTTCTGCCAAAAGCACCGTTTGCATGCATATCGTGTGGTTTTGCAGAAAACTGCGTCCGCGTCTACCAAAAGATGCATGCGCATGCTTAAAACGCGTTTCGGCACAAATCCATGTGCGGGTGCTAAAAAGAGCAGCATCGGCATGCTTTTCACGTCGTTTGGTAGAAATCCACGCGCGCGTTTTGCCAAAAGCACCATTTGCATGCATATCGTGTGGTTTTGCAGAAAACTGCGTCCGCGTCTACCAAAAGATGCATGCGCATGCTTAAAACGCGTTTTGGCACAAATCCATGTGCGGGTGCTAAAAAGAGCAGCATCGGCATGCTTTTCACGTCGTCTGGTAGAAATCCACGCGCGCGTTCTGCCAAAAGCACCATTTGCATGCATATCGTGTGGTTTTGCAGAAAACTGCGTCCGCGTCAACAAAAAATGCATGTGCATGCTAAAAACGCTTTTTGGCACAAATCCATGTGCGGGTGCTAAAAAGAGCAGCATCGGCATGCTTTTCACGTCGTTTGGTAGAAATCCACGCGCGCGTTCTGCCAAAAGCACCATTTGCATGCCTATCGTGTGGTTTTGCAGAAAACTGCGTCCGCGTCTACCAAAAGATGCATGCGCATGCTTAAAACGCGTTTTGGCACAAATCCATGTGCGGATGTTAAAAAGAGCAGCATTGGCATGCTTTTCACGTCGTTTGGTAGAAATCCACGCGCGCGTTCTGCCAAAAGCACCATTTGCATGCCTATCGTGTGGTTTTGCAGAAAACTGCGTCCGCGTCTACCAAAAGATGCATGCGCATGCTTAAAACGCGTTTTGGCACAAATCCATGTGCGGGTGCTAAAAAGAGCAGCATCGGCATGCTTTTCACGTCGTTTGGTAGAAATCCACGCGCGCGTTCTGCCAAAAGCACCATTTGCATGCCTATCGTGTGGTTTTGCAGAAAACTGCGTCCGCGTCTACCAAAAGATGCATGCGCATGCTTAAAACGCGTTTTGGCACAAATCCATGTGCGGATGTTAAAAAGAGCAGCATCGGCATGCTTTTCACGTCGTTTGGTAGAAATCCACGCGCGCGTTCTGCCAAAAGCACCATTTGCATGCCTATCGTGTGGTTTTGCAGAAAACTGCGTCCGCGTCTACCAAAAGATGCATGCGCATGCTTAAAACGCGTTTTGGCACAAATCCATGTGCGGATGTTAAAAAGAGCAGCATCGGCATGCTTTTCACGTCGTTTGGTAGAAATCCACGCGCGCGTTCTGCCAAAAGCACCATTTGCATGCACATCGTGTGGTTTTGCAGAAAACTGCGTCCGCGTCTACCAAAAGATGCATGCGCATGCTTAAAACGCGTTTTGGCACAAATCCATGTGCGGGTGCTAAAAAGAGCAGCATCGGCATGCTTTTCACGTCGTTTGGTAGAAATCCACGCGCGCGTTCTGCCAAAAGCACCACTTGCATGCATATCGTGTGGTTTTGCAGAAAACTGCGTCCGCGTCTACCAAAAGATGCATGCGCATGCTTAAAACGCGTTTTGGCACAAATCCATGTGCGGGTGCTAAAAAGAGCAGCATCGGCATGCTTTTCACGTCGTTTGGTAGAAATCCACGCGCGCGTTCTGCCAAAAGCACCATTTGCATGCATATCGTGTGGTTTTGCAGAAAACTGCGTCCGCGTCTACCAAAAGATGCATGCGCATGCTTAAAACGCGTTTTGGCACAAATCCATGTGCGGGTGCTAAAAAGAGCAGCATCGGCATGCTTTTCACGTCGTTTGGTAGAAATCCACGCGCGCGTTCTGCCAAAAGCACCATTTGCATGCCTATCGGGTGGTTTTGCAGAAAACTGCGTCCGCGTCTACCAAAAGATGCATGCGCATGCTTAAAACGCGTTTTGGCACAAATCCATGTGCGGATGTTAAAAAGGGCAGCATCGGCATGCTTTTCACGTCGTTTGGTAGAAATCCACGCGCGCGTTATACCAAAAGCACCATTTGCATGCATATCGTGTGGTTTTGCAGAAAACTGCGTCCGCGTCTACCAAAAGATGCATGTGCATGCTAAAAACGCTTTTTGGCACAAATCCTTGTGCAGGTGCTAAAAAGAGCAGCATCGGCATGCTTTTCACGTCGTTTGGTAGAAATCCACGCGCGCGTTCTGCCAAAAGCACCATTTGCATGCCTATCGTGTGGTTTTGCAGAAAACTGCGTCCGCGTCTACCAAAAGATGCATGCGCATGCTTAAAACGCGTTTTGGCACAAATCCATGTGCGGATGTTAAAAAGAGCAGCATCGGCATGCTTTTCACGTCGTTTGGTAGAAATCCACGCGCGCGTTCTGCCAAAAGCACCATTTGCATGCATATCGTGTGGTTTTGCAGAAAACTGCGTCCGCGTCTACCAAAAGATGCATGCGCATGCTTAAAACGCGTTTTGGCACAAATCCATGTGCGGGTGCTAAAAAGAGCAGCATCGGCATGCTTTTCACGTCGTTTGGTAGAAATCCACGCGCGCGTTCTGCCAAAAGCACCATTTGCATGCATATCGTGTGGTTTTGCAGAAAACTGCGTCCGCGTCTACCAAAAGATGCATGTGCATGCTAAAAACGCGTTTTGGCACAAATCCATGTGCGGGTGCTAAAACGAGCAGCATCGGCATGCTTTTCACGTCGTTTGGTAGAAATCCACGCGCGCGTTCTGCCAAAAGCACCATTTGCATGCACATCGTGTGGTTTTGCAGAAAACTGCTTCCGCGTCTACCAAAAGATGCGTGCGCATGCTTAAAACGCGTTTTGGCACAAATCCATGTGCGGGTGCTAAAAAGAGCAGCATCGGCATGCTTTTCACGTCGTTTGGTAGAAATCCACGCGCGTGTTCTGCCAAAAGCACCATTTGCATGCATATCGTGTGGTTTTGCAGAAAACTGCGTCCGCGTCTACCAAAAGATGCATGCGCATGCTTAAAACGCGTTTTGGCACAAATCTATGTGCGGGTGCTAAAAAGAGCAGCATCGGCATGCTTTTCACGTCGTTTGGTAGAAATACACGCGCGCGTTCTGCCAAAAGCACCATTTGCATGCCTATCGTGTGGTTTTGCAGAAAACTGCGTCCGCGTCTACCAAAAGATGCATGCGCATGCTTAAAACGCGTTTTGGCACAAATCCATGTGCGGATGTTAAAAAGAGCAGCATCGGCATGCTTTTCACGTCGTTTGGTAGAAATCCGCGCGCGCGTTCTGCCAAAAGCACCATTTGCATGCACATCGTGTGGTTTTGCAGAAAACTGCGTCCGCGTCTACCAAAAGATGCATGCGCATGCTTAAAACGCGTTTTGGCACAAATCCATGTGCGGGTGCTAAAAAGAGCAGCATCGGCATGCTTTTCACGTCGTTTGGTAGAAATCCACGCGCGCGTTCTGCCAAAAGCACCATTTGCATGCATATCGTGTGGTTTTGCAGAAAACTGCGTCCGCGTCTACCAAAAGATGCATGCGCATGCTTAAAACGCGTTTTGGCACAAATCCATGTGCGGGTGCTAAAAAGAGCGGCATCGGCATGCTTTTCACGTCGTTTGGTAGAAATCCACGCGCGCGTTCTGCCAAAAGCACCATTTGCATGCATATCGTGTGGTTTTGCAGAAAACTGCGTCCGCGTCTACCAAAAGATGCATGCGCATGCTTAAAACGCGTTTTCGCACAAATCCATGTGCGGGTGCTAAAAAGAGCAGCATCGGCATGCTTTTCACGTCGTTTGGTAGAAATCCACGCGCGCGTTCTGCCAAAAGCACCATTTGCATGCATATCGTGTGGTTTTGCAGAAAACTGCGTCCGCGTCTACCAAAAGATGCATGCGCATGCTTAAAACGCGTTTTGGCACAAATCCATGTGCGGATGTTAAAAAGAGCAGCATCGGCATGCTTTTCACGTCGTTTGGTAGAAATCCACGCGCGCGTTCTGCCAAAAGCACCATTTGCATGCATATCGTGTGGTTTTGCAGAAAACTGCGTCCGCGTCTACCAAAAGATGCATGCGCATGCTTAAAACGCGTTTTGGCACAAATCCATGTTTGGGTGCTAAAAAGAGTAGCATCGGCATTCTTTTCACGTCGTTTGGTAGAAATCCACGCGCGCGTTCTGCCAAAAGCACCATTTGCATGCATATCGTGTGGTTTTGCAGAAAACTGCGTCCGCGTCTACCAAAAGATGCATGCGCATGCTTAAAACGCGTTTTGGCACAAATCCATGTGCGGGTGCTAAAAAGAGCAGCATCGGCATGCTTTTCACGTCGTTTGGTAGAAATCCACGCGCGCGTTCTGCCAAAAGCACCATTTGCATGCATGTCGTATGGTTTTGCGGAAAACTGCGTCCGCGTCTACCAAAAGATGCACGCGCATGCTTAAAACGCGTTTTGGCACAAATCCATGTGCGGATGTTAAAAAGAGCAGCATCGGCATGCTTTTCACGTCGTTTGGTAGAAATGCACGCGCGCGTTCTGCCAAAAGCACCATTTGCATGCATATCGTGTGGTTTTGCAGAAAACTGCGTCCGCGTCTACCAAAAGATGCATGCGCATGCTTAAAACGCGTTTTGGCACAAATCCATGTGCGGGTGCTAAAAAGAGCAGCATCGGCATGCTTTTCACGTCGTTTGGTAGAAATCCACGCGCGCGTTCTGCCAAAAGCACCATTTGCATGCATATCGTGTGGTTTTGCAGAAAACTGCGTCCGCGTCTACCAAAAGATGCATGCGCATGCTTAAAACGCGTTTTGGCACAAATCCATGTGCGGGTGCTAAAAAGAGCAGCATCGGCATGCTTTTCACGTCGTTTGGTAGAAATCCACGCGCGCGTTCTGCCAAAAGCACCATTTGCATGCCTATCGTGTGGTTTTGCAGAAAACTGCGTCCGCGTCTACCAAAAGATGCATGCGCATGCTTAAAACGCGTTTTGGCACAAATCCATGTGCGGATGTTAAAAAGAGCAGCATCGGCATGCTTTTCACCTCGTTTGGTAGAAATCCACGCGCGCGTTCTGCCAAAAGCACCATTTGCATGCATATCGTGTGGTTTTGCAGAAAACTGCGTCCGCGTCTACCAAAAGATGCATGCGCATGCTTAAAACGCGTTTTGGCACAAATCCATGTGCGGGTGCTAAAAAGAGCAGCATCGGCATGCTTTTCACGTCGTTTGGTAGAAATCCACGCGCGCGTTCTGCCAAAAGCACCATTTGCATGCATATCGTGTGGTTTTGCAGAAAACTGCGTCGGCGTCTACCAAAAGATGCATGCGCATGCTTAAAACGCGTTTTGGCACAAATCCATGTGCGGGTGCTAAAAAGAGCAGCATCGGCATGCTTTTCACGTCGTTTGGTAGAAATCCACGCGCGCGTTCTGCCAAAAGCACCATTTGCATGCCTATCGTGTGGTTTTGCAGAAAACTGCGTCCGCGTCTACCAAAAGATGCATGCGCATGCTTAAAACGCGTTTTGGCACAAATCCATGTGCGGGTGCTAAAAAGAGCAGCATCGGCATGCTTTTCACGTCGTTTGGTAGAAATCCACACGCGCGTTCTGCCAAAAGCACCATTTGCATGCATATCGTGTGGTTTTGCAGAAAACTGCGTCCGCGTCTACCAAAAGATGCATGTGCATGCTAAAAACGCGTTTTGGCACAAATCCATGTGCGGGTGCTAAAAAGAGCAGCATCGGCATGCTTTTCACGTCGTTTGGTAGAAATCCACGCGCGCGTTCTGCCAAAAGCACCATTTGCATGCATATCGTGTGGTTTTGCAGAAAACTGCGTCCGCGTCTACCAAAAGATGCATGCGCATGCTTAAAACGCGTTTTGGCACAAATCCATGTGCGCATGTTAAAAAGAGCAGCATCGGCATGCTTTTCACGTCGTTTGGTAGAAATCCACGCGCGCGTTATGCCAAAAGCACCATTTGCATGCATACCGTGTGGTTTTGCAGAAAACTGCGTCCGCGTCTACCAAAAGATGCATGCGCATGCTTAAAACGCGTTTTGGCACAAATCCATGTGCGGGTGCTAAAAAGAGCAGCATCGGCATGCTTTTCACGTCGTTTGGTAGAAATCCACACGCGCGTTCTGCCAAAAGCACCATTTGCATGCATATCGTGTGGTTTTGCAGAAAACTGCGTCCGCGTCTACCAAAAGATGCATGTGCATGCTAAAAACGCGTTTTGGCACAAATCCATGTGCGGGTGCTAAAAAGAGCAGCATCGGCATGCTTTTCACGTCGTTTGGTTGAAATCCACGCGCGCGTTCTGCCAAAAGCACCGCATGCATGCGTATCGTGTGGTTTTGCAGAAAACTGCGTCCGCGTCTACCAAAAGATGCATGCGCATGCTTAAAACGCGCTTTGGCACAAATCCATGTGCGGATGTTAAAAAGAGCAGCATCGGCATGCTTTTCACGTCGTTTGGTAGAAATCCACGCGCGCGTTCTGCCAAAAGCACCATTTGCATGCATATCGTGTGGTTTTGCAGAAAACTGCGTCCGCGTCTACCAAAAGATGCATGCGCATGCTTAAAACGCGTTTTGGCACAAATCCATGTTTGGGTGCTAAAAAGAGTAGCATCGGCATTCTTTTCACGTCGTTTGGTAGAAATCCACGCGCGCGTTCTGCCAAAAGCACCATTTGCATGCATATCGTGTGGTTTTGCAGAAAACTGCGTCCGCGTCTACCAAAAGATGCATGCGCATGCTTAAAACGCGTTTTGGCACAAATCCATGTGCGGGTGCTAAAAAGAGCAGCATCGGCATGCTTTTCACGTCGTTTGGTAGAAATCCACGCGCGCGTTCTGCCAAAAGCACCATTTGCATGCATGTCGTATGGTTTTGCGGAAAACTGCGTCCGCGTCTACCAAAAGATGCACGCGCATGCTTAAAACGCGTTTTGGCACAAATCCATGTGCGGATGTTAAAAAGAGCAGCATCGGCATGCTTTTCACGTCGTTTGGTAGAAATGCACGCGCGCGTTCTGCCAAAAGCACCATTTGCATGCATATCGTGTGGTTTTGCAGAAAACTGCGTCCGCGTCTACCAAAAGATGCATGCGCATGCTTAAAACGCGTTTTGGCACAAATCCATGTGCGGGTGCTAAAAAGAGCAGCATCGGCATGCTTTTCACGTCGTTTGGTAGAAATCCACGCGCGCGTTCTGCCAAAAGCACCATTTGCATGCATATCGTGTGGTTTTGCAGAAAACTGCGTCCGCGTCTACCAAAAGATGCATGCGCATGCTTAAAACGCGTTTTGGCACAAATCCATGTGCGGGTGCTAAAAAGAGCAGCATCGGCATGCTTTTCACGTCGTTTGGTAGAAATCCACGCGCGCGTTCTGCCAAAAGCACCATTTGCATGCCTATCGTGTGGTTTTGCAGAAAACTGCGTCCGCGTCTACCAAAAGATGCATGCGCATGCTTAAAACGCGTTTTGGCACAAATCCATGTGCGGATGTTAAAAAGAGCAGCATCGGCATGCTTTTCACCTCGTTTGGTAGAAATCCACGCGCGCGTTCTGCCAAAAGCACCATTTGCATGCATATCGTGTGGTTTTGCAGAAAACTGCGTCCGCGTCTACCAAAAGATGCATGCGCATGCTTAAAACGCGTTTTGGCACAAATCCATGTGCGGGTGCTAAAAAGAGCAGCATCGGCATGCTTTTCACGTCGTTTGGTAGAAATCCACGCGCGCGTTCTGCCAAAAGCACCATTTGCATGCATATCGTGTGGTTTTGCAGAAAACTGCGTCGGCGTCTACCAAAAGATGCATGCGCATGCTTAAAACGCGTTTTGGCACAAATCCATGTGCGGGTGCTAAAAAGAGCAGCATCGGCATGCTTTTCACGTCGTTTGGTAGAAATCCACGCGCGCGTTCTGCCAAAAGCACCATTTGCATGCCTATCGTGTGGTTTTGCAGAAAACTGCGTCCGCGTCTACCAAAAGATGCATGCGCATGCTTAAAACGCGTTTTGGCACAAATCCATGTGCGGGTGCTAAAAGAGCAGCATCGGCATGCTTTTCACGTCGTTTGGTAGAAATCCACACGCGCGTTCTGCCAAAAGCACCATTTGCATGCATATCGTGTGGTTTTGCAGAAAACTGCGTCCGCGTCTACCAAAAGATGCATGTGCATGCTAAAAACGCGTTTTGGCACAAATCCATGTGCGGGTGCTAAAAAGAGCAGCATCGGCATGCTTTTCACGTCGTTTGGTAGAAATCCACGCGCGCGTTCTGCCAAAAGCACCATTTGCATGCATATCGTGTGGTTTTGCAGAAAACTGCGTCCGCGTCTACCAAAAGATGCATGCGCATGCTTAAAACGCGTTTTGGCACAAATCCATGTGCGCATGTTAAAAAGAGCAGCATCGGCATGCTTTTCACGTCGTTTGGTAGAAATCCACGCGCGCGTTATGCCAAAAGCACCATTTGCATGCATACCGTGTGGTTTTGCAGAAAACTGCGTCCGCGTCTACCAAAAGATGCATGCGCATGCTTAAAACGCGTTTTGGCACAAATCCATGTGCGGGTGCTAAAAAGAGCAGCATCGGCATGCTTTTCACGTCGTTTGGTAGAAATCCACACGCGCGTTCTGCCAAAAGCACCATTTGCATGCATATCGTGTGGTTTTGCAGAAAACTGCGTCCGCGTCTACCAAAAGATGCATGTGCATGCTAAAAACGCGTTTTGGCACAAATCCATGTGCGGGTGCTAAAAAGAGCAGCATCGGCATGCTTTTCACGTCGTTTGGTTGAAATCCACGCGCGCGTTCTGCCAAAAGCACCGCATGCATGCGTATCGTGTGGTTTTGCAGAAAACTGCGTCCGCGTCTACCAAAAGATGCATGCGCATGCTTAAAACGCGCTTTGGCACAAATCCATGTGCGGATGTTAAAAAGAGCAGCATCGGCATGCTTTTCACGTCGTTTGGTAGAAATCCACGCGCGCGTTCTGCCAAAAGCACCATTTGCATGCATATCGTGTGGTTTTGCAGAAAACTGCGTCCGCGTCTACCAAAAGATGCATGCGCATGCTTAAAACGCGTTTTGGCACAAATCCATGTGCGGATGTTAAAAAGAGCAGCATCGGCATGCTTTTGACGTCGTTTGGTAGAAATCCACGCGCGCGTTCTGCCAAAAGCACCATTTGCATGCATATCGTGTGGTTTTGCAGAAAACTGCGTCCGCGTCTACCAAAAGATGCATGCGCATGCTTAAAACGCGCTTTGGCACAAATCCATGTGCGGATGTTAAAAAGAGCAGCATCGGCATGCTTTTCACGTCGTTTGGTAGAAATCCACGCGCGCGTTCTGCCAAAAGCACCATTTGCATGCATATCGTGTGGTTTTGCAGAAAACTGCGTCCGCGTCTACCAAAAGATGCATGCGCATGCTTAAAACGCGTTTTGGCACAAATCCATGTGCGGGTGCTAAAAAGAGCAGCATCGGCATGCTTTTCACGTCGTTTGGTAGAAATCTACGCGAGCGTTCTGCCAAAAGCACCATTTGCATGCCTATCGTGTGGTTTTGCAGAAAACTGCGTCCGCGTCTACCAAAAGATGCATGCGCATGCTTAAAACGCGCTTTGGCACAAATCCATGTGCGGATGTTAAAAAGAGCAGCATCGGCATGCTTTTCACGTCGTTTGGTAGAAATCCACGCGCGCGTTCTGCCAAAAGCACCATTTGCATGCATATCGTGTGGTTTTGCAGAAAACTGCGTCCGCGTCTACCAAAAGATGCATGTGCATGCTAAAAACGCGTTTTGGCACAAATCCATGTGCGGGTGCTAAAAAGAGCAGCATCGGCATGCTTTTCACGTCGTTCGGTAGAAATCCACGCGCGCGTTCTGCCAAAAGCACCATTTGCATGCCTATCGTGTGGTTTTGCAGAAAACTGCGTCCGCGTCTACCAAAAGATGCATGCGCATGCTTAAAACGCGTTTTGGCACAAATCCATGTGCGGATGTTAAAAAGAGCAGCATCGGCATGCTTTTCACGTCGTTTGGTAGAAATCCACGCGCGCGTTCTGCCAAAAGCACCATTTGCATGCATATCGTGTGGTTTTGCAGAAAACTGCGTCCGCGTCTACCAAAAGATGCATGCGCATGCTTAAAACGCGTTTTGGCACAAATCCATGTGCGGGTGCTAAAAAGAGCAGCATCGGCATGCTTTTCACGTCGTTTGGTAGAAATCCACACGCGCGTTCTGCCAAAAGCACCATTTGCATGCCTATCGTGTGGTTTTGCAGAAAACTGCGTCCGCGTCTACCAAAAGATGCATGCGCATGCTTAAAACGCGCTTTGGCACAAATCCATGTGCGGATGTCAAAAAGAGCAGCATCGGCATGCTTTTCACGTCGTTTGGTAGAAATCCACGCGCGCGTTCTGCCAAAAGCACCATTTGCATGCATATCGTGTGGTTTTGCAGAAAACTGCGTCCGCGTCTACCAAAAGATGCATGCGCATGCTTAAAACGCGTTTTGGCACAAATCCATGTGCGGGTGCTAAAAAGAGCAGCATCGGCATGCTTTTCACGTCGTTTGGTAGAAATCCACACGCGCGTTCTGCCAAAAGCACCATTTGCATGCATATCGTGTGGTTTTGCAGAAAACTGCGTCCGCGTCTACCAAAAGATGCATGCGCATGCTTAAAACGCGCTTTGGCACAAATCCATGTGCGGATGTTAAAAAGAGCAGCATCGGCATGCTTTTCACGTCGTTTGGTAGAAATCCACGCGCGCGTTCTGCCAAAAGCACCATTTGCATGCATATCGTGTGGTTTTGCAGAAAACTGCGTCCGCGTCTACCAAAAGATGCATGCGCATGCTTAAAACGCGTTTTGGCACAAATCCATGTGCGGGTGCTAAAAAGAGCAGCATCGGCATGCTTTTCACGTCGTTTGGTAGAAATCCACACGCGCGTTCTGCCAAAAGCACCATTTGCATGCATATCGTGTGGTTTTGCAGAAAACTGCGTCCGCGCCTACCAAAAGATACATGTGCATGCTAAAAACGCGTTTTGGCACAAATCCATGTGCGGGTGCTAAAAAGAGCAGCATCGGCATGCTTTTCATGTCGTTTGGTAGAAATCCACGCGCGCGTTCTGCCAAAAGCACCATTTGCATGCATATCGTGTGGTTTTGCAGAAAACTGCGTCCGCGTCTACCAAAAGATGCATGCGCATGCTTAAAACGCGTTTTGGCACAAATCCATGTGCGGGTGCTAAAAAGAGCAGCATCGGCATGCTTTTCACGTCGTTTGGTAGAAATCCACACGCGCGTTGTGCCAAAAGCACCATTTGCATGCATATCGTGTGGTTTTGCAGAAAACTGCGTCCGCGTCTACCAAAAGATGCATGTGCATGCTAAAAACGCGTTTTGCACAAATCCATGTGCGGGTGCTAAAAAGAGCAGCATCGGCATGCTTTTCACGTCGTTTGGTAGAAATCCACGCGCGCGTTCTGCCAAAGCATCATTTGCATGCATATCGTGTGGTTTTGCAGAAAACTGCGTCCGCGTCTACCAAAAGATGCATGCGCATGCTTAAAACGCGTTTTGGCACAAATCCATGTGCGGGTGCTAAAAAGAGCAGCATCGGCATGCTTTTCACGTCGTTTGGTAGAAATCCACACGCGCGTTCTGCCAAAAGCACCATTTGCATGCATATCGTGTGGTTTTGCAGAAAACTGCGTCCGCGTCTACCAAAAGATGCATGTGCATGCTAAAAACGCGTTTTGGCACAAATCCATGTGCGGGTGCTAAAAAGAGCAGCATCGGCATGCTTTTCACGTCGTTTGGTAGAAATCCACGCGCGCGTTCTGCCAAAAGCACCATTTGCATGCATATCGTGTGGTTTTGCAGAAAACTGCGTCCGCGTCTACCAAAAGATGCATGCGCATGCTTAAAACGCGTTTTGGCACAAATCCATGTGCGGATGTTAAAAAGAGCAGCATCGGCATGCTTTTCACGTCGTTTGGTAGAAATCCACGCGCGCGTTCTGCCAAAAGCACCATTTGCATGCATATCGTGTGGTTTTGCAGAAAACTGCGTCCGCGTCTACCAAAAGATGCATGCGCATGCTTAAAACGCGTTTTGGCACAAATCCATGTGCGGATGTTAAAAAGAGCAGCATCGGCATGCTTTTCACGTCGTTTGGTAGAAATCCACGCGCGCGTTCTGCCAAAAGCACCATTTGCATGCATATCGTGTGGTTTTGCAGAAAACTGCGTCCGCGTCTACCAAAAGATGCATGCGCATGCTTAAAACGCGTTTTCGCACAAATCCATGTGCGGGTGCTAAAAAGAGCAGCATCGGCATGCTTTTCACGTCGTTTGGTAGAAATCCACGCGCGCGTTCTGCCAAAAGCACCATTTGCATGCATATCGTGTGGTTTTGCAGAAAACTGCGTCCGCGTCTACCAAAAGATGCATGCGCATGCTTAAAACGCGTTTTGGCACAAATCCATGTGCGGATGTTAAAAAGAGCAGCATCGGCATGCTTTTCACGTCGTTTGGTAGAAATCCACGCGCGCGTTCTGCCAAAAGCACCATTTGCATGCATATCGTGTGGTTTTGCAGAAAACTGCGTCCGCGTCTACCAAAAGATGCATGCGCATGCTTAAAACGCGTTTTGGCACAAATCCATGTTTGGGTGCTAAAAAGAGTAGCATCGGCATTCTTTTCACGTCGTTTGGTAGAAATCCACGCGCGCGTTCTGCCAAAAGCACCATTTGCATGCATATCGTGTGGTTTTGCAGAAAACTGCGTCCGCGTCTACCAAAAGATGCATGCGCATGCTTAAAACGCGTTTTGGCACAAATCCATGTGCGGGTGCTAAAAAGAGCAGCATCGGCATGCTTTTCACGTCGTTTGGTAGAAATCCACGCGCGCGTTCTGCCAAAAGCACCATTTGCATGCATGTCGTATGGTTTTGCGGAAAACTGCGTCCGCGTCTACCAAAAGATGCACGCGCATGCTTAAAACGCGTTTTGGCACAAATCCATGTGCGGATGTTAAAAAGAGCAGCATCGGCATGCTTTTCACGTCGTTTGGTAGAAATGCACGCGCGCGTTCTGCCAAAAGCACCATTTGCATGCATATCGTGTGGTTTTGCAGAAAACTGCGTCCGCGTCTACCAAAAGATGCATGCGCATGCTTAAAACGCGTTTTGGCACAAATCCATGTGCGGGTGCTAAAAAGAGCAGCATCGGCATGCTTTTCACGTCGTTTGGTAGAAATCCACGCGCGCGTTCTGCCAAAAGCACCATTTGCATGCATATCGTGTGGTTTTGCAGAAAACTGCGTCCGCGTCTACCAAAAGATGCATGCGCATGCTTAAAACGCGTTTTGGCACAAATCCATGTGCGGGTGCTAAAAAGAGCAGCATCGGCATGCTTTTCACGTCGTTTGGTAGAAATCCACGCGCGCGTTCTGCCAAAAGCACCATTTGCATGCCTATCGTGTGGTTTTGCAGAAAACTGCGTCCGCGTCTACCAAAAGATGCATGCGCATGCTTAAAACGCGTTTTGGCACAAATCCATGTGCGGATGTTAAAAAGAGCAGCATCGGCATGCTTTTCACCTCGTTTGGTAGAAATCCACGCGCGCGTTCTGCCAAAAGCACCATTTGCATGCATATCGTGTGGTTTTGCAGAAACTGCGTCCGCGTCTACCAAAAGATGCATGCGCATGCTTAAAACGCGTTTTGGCACAAATCCATGTGCGGGTGCTAAAAAGAGCAGCATCGGCATGCTTTTCACGTCGTTTGGTAGAAATCCACGCGCGCGTTCTGCCAAAAGCACCATTTGCATGCATATCGTGTGGTTTTGCAGAAAACTGCGTCGGCGTCTACCAAAAGATGCATGCGCATGCTTAAAACGCGTTTTGGCACAAATCCATGTGCGGGTGCTAAAAAGAGCAGCATCGGCATGCTTTTCACGTCGTTTGGTAGAAATCCACGCGCGCGTTCTGCCAAAAGCACCATTTGCATGCCTATCGTGTGGTTTTGCAGAAAACTGCGTCCGCGTCTACCAAAAGATGCATGCGCATGCTTAAAACGCGTTTTGGCACAAATCCATGTGCGGGTGCTAAAAAGAGCAGCATCGGCATGCTTTTCACGTCGTTTGGTAGAAATCCACGCGCGCGTTCTGCCAAAAGCACCATTTGCATGCATATCGTGTGGTTTTGCAGAAAACTGCGTCCGCGTCTACCAAAAGATGCATGCGCATGCTTAAAACGCGTTTTGGCACAAATCCATGTGCGCATGGTAAAAAGAGCAGCATCGGCATGCTTTTCACGTCGTTTGGTAGAAATCCACGCGCGCGTTATGCCAAAAGCACCATTTGCATGCATACCGTGTGGTTTTGCAGAAAACTGCGTCCGCGTCTACCAAAAGATGCATGCGCATGCTTAAAACGCGTTTTGGCACAAATCCATGTGCGGGTGCTAAAAAGAGCAGCATCGGCATGCTTTTCACGTCGTTTGGTAGAAATCCACACGCGCGTTCTGCCAAAAGCACCATTTGCATGCATATCGTGTGGTTTTGCAGAAAACTGCGTCCGCGTCTACCAAAAGATGCATGTGCATGCTAAAAACGCGTTTTGGCACAAATCCATGTGCGGGTGCTAAAAAGAGCAGCATCGGCATGCTTTTCACGTCGTTTGGTTGAAATCCACGCGCGCGTTCTGCCAAAAGCACCGCATGCATGCGTATCGTGTGGTTTTGCAGAAAACTGCGTCCGCGTCTACCAAAAGATGCATGCGCATGCTTAAAACGCGCTTTGGCACAAATCCATGTGCGGATGTTAAAAAGAGCAGCATCGGCATGCTTTTCACGTCGTTTGGTAGAAATCCACGCGCGCGTTCTGCCAAAAGCACCATTTGCATGCATATCGTGTGGTTTTGCAGAAAACTGCGTCCGCGTCTACCAAAAGATGCATGCGCATGCTTAAAACGCGTTTTGGCACAAATCCATGTTTGGGTGCTAAAAAGAGTAGCATCGGCATTCTTTTCACGTCGTTTGGTAGAAATCCACGCGCGCGTTCTGCCAAAAGCACCATTTGCATGCATATCGTGTGGTTTTGCAGAAAACTGCGTCCGCGTCTACCAAAAGATGCATGCGCATGCTTAAAACGCGTTTTGGCACAAATCCATGTGCGGGTGCTAAAAAGAGCAGCATCGGCATGCTTTTCACGTCGTTTGGTAGAAATCCACGCGCGCGTTCTGCCAAAAGCACCATTTGCATGCATGTCGTATTGCAGAAAACTGCGTCCGCGTCTACCAAAAGATGCATGCGCATGCTTAAAACGCGTTTTGGCACAAATCCATGTGCGGGTGCTAAAAAGAGCAGCATCGGCATGCTTTTCACGTCGTTTGGTAGAAATCCACGCGCGCGTTCTGCCAAAAGCACCATTTGCATGCATGTCGTATGGTTTTGCGGAAAACTGCGTCCGCGTCTACCAAAAGATGCACGCGCATGCTTAAAACGCGTTTTGGCACAAATCCATGCGCGGATGTTAAAAAGAGCAGCATCGGCATGCTTTTCACGTCGTTTGGTAGAAATGCACGCGCGCGTTCTGCCAAAAGCACCATTTGCATGCATATCGTGTGGTTTTGCAGAAAACTGCGTCCGCGTCTACCAAAAGATGCATGCGCATGCTTAAAACGCGTTTTGGCACAAATCCATGTGCGGGTGCTAAAAAGAGCAGCATCGGCATGCTTTTCACGTCGTTTGGTAGAAATCCACGCGCGCGTTCTGCCAAAAGCACCATTTGCATGCATATCGTGTGGTTTTGCAGAAAACTGCGTCCGCGTCTACCAAAAGATGCATGCGCATGCTTAAAACGCGTTTTGGCACAAATCCATGTGCGGGTGCTAAAAAGAGCAGCATCGGCATGCTTTTCACGTCGTTTGGTAGAAATCCACGCGCGCGTTCTGCCAAAAGCACCATTTGCATGCCTATCGTGTGGTTTTGCAGAAAACTGCGTCCGCGTCTACCAAAAGATGCATGCGCATGCTTAAAACGCGTTTTGGCACAAATCCATGTGCGGATGTTAAAAAGAGCAGCATCGGCATGCTTTTCACCTCGTTTGGTAGAAATCCACGCGCGCGTTCTGCCAAAAGCACCATTTGCATGCATATCGTGTGGTTTTGCAGAAAACTGCGTCCGCGTCTACCAAAAGATGCATGCGCATGCTTAAAACGCGTTTTGGCACAAATCCATGTGCGGGTGCTAAAAAGAGCAGCATCGGCATGCTTTTCACGTCGTTTGGTAGAAATCCACGCGCGCGTTCTGCCAAAAGCACCATTTGCATGCATATCGTGTGGTTTTGCAGAAAACTGCGTCGGCGTCTACCAAAAGATGCATGCGCATGCTTAAAACGCGTTTTGGCACAAATCCATGTGCGGGTGCTAAAAAGAGCAGCATCGGCATGCTTTTCACGTCGTTTGGTAGAAATCCACGCGCGCGTTCTGCCAAAAGCACCATTTGCATGCCTATCGTGTGGTTTTGCAGAAAACTGCGTCCGCGTCTACCAAAAGATGCATGCGCATGCTTAAAACGCGTTTTGGCACAAATCCATGTGCGGGTGCTAAAAAGAGCAGCATCGGCATGCTTTTCACGTCGTTTGGTAGAAATCCACACGCGCGTTCTGCCAAAAGCACCATTTGCATGCATATCGTGTGGTTTTGCAGAAAACTGCGTCCGCGTCTACCAAAAGATGCATGTGCATGCTAAAAACGCGTTTTGGCACAAATCCATGTGCGGGTGCTAAAAAGAGCAGCATCGGCATGCTTTTCACGTCGTTTGGTAGAAATCCACGCGCGCGTCTGCCAAAGCACCATTTGCATGCATATCGTGTGGTTTTGCAGAAAACTGCGTCCGCGTCTACCAAAAGATGCATGCGCATGCTTAAAACGCGTTTTGGCACAAATCCATGTGCGCATGTTAAAAAGAGCAGCATCGGCATGCTTTTCACGTCGTTTGGTAGAAATCCACGCGCGCGTTATGCCAAAAGCACCATTTGCATGCATACCGTGTGGTTTTGCAGAAAACTGCGTCCGCGTCTACCAAAAGATGCATGCGCATGCTTAAAACGCGTTTTGGCACAAATCCATGTGCGGGTGCTAAAAAGAGCAGCATCGGCATGCTTTTCACGTCGTTTGGTAGAAATCCACACGCGCGTTCTGCCAAAAGCACCATTTGCATGCATATCGTGTGGTTTTGCAGAAAACTGCGTCCGCGTCTACCAAAAGATGCATGTGCATGCTAAAAACGCGTTTTGGCACAAATCCATGTGCGGGTGCTAAAAAGAGCAGCATCGGCATGCTTTTCACGTCGTTTGGTTGAAATCCACGCGCGCGTTCTGCCAAAAGCACCGCATGCATGCGTATCGTGTGGTTTTGCAGAAAACTGCGTCCGCGTCTACCAAAAGATGCATGCGCATGCTTAAAACGCGCTTTGGCACAAATCCATGTGCGGATGTTAAAAAGAGCAGCATCGGCATGCTTTTCACGTCGTTTGGTAGAAATCCACGCGCGCGTTCTGCCAAAAGCACCATTTGCATGCATATCGTGTGGTTTTGCAGAAACTGCGTCCGCGTCTACCAAAAGATGCATGCGCATGCTTAAAACGCGTTTTGGCACAAATCCATGTGCGGATGTTAAAAAGAGCAGCATCGGCATGCTTTTGACGTCGTTTGGTAGAAATCCACGCGCGCGTTCTGCCAAAAGCACCATTTGCATGCATATCGTGTGGTTTTGCAGAAAACTGCGTCCGCGTCTACCAAAAGATGCATGCGCATGCTTAAAACGCGCTTTGGCACAAATCCATGTGCGGATGTTAAAAAGAGCAGCATCGGCATGCTTTTCACGTCGTTTGGTAGAAATCCACGCGCGCGTTCTGCCAAAAGCACCATTTGCATGCATATCGTGTGGTTTTGCAGAAAACTGCGTCCGCGTCTACCAAAAGATGCATGCGCATGCTTAAAACGCGTTTTGGCACAAATCCATGTGCGGGTGCTAAAAAGAGCAGCATCGGCATGCTTTTCACGTCGTTTGGTAGAAATCTACGCGAGCGTTCTGCCAAAAGCACCATTTGCATGCCTATCGTGTGGTTTTGCAGAAAACTGCGTCCGCGTCTACCAAAAGATGCATGCGCATGCTTAAAACGCGCTTTGGCACAAATCCATGTGCGGATGTTAAAAAGAGCAGCATCGGCATGCTTTTCACGTCGTTTGGTAGAAATCCACGCGCGCGTTCTGCCAAAAGCACCATTTGCATGCATATCGTGTGGTTTTGCAGAAAACTGCGTCCGCGTCTACCAAAAGATGCATGTGCATGCTAAAAACGCGTTTTGGCACAAATCCATGTGCGGGTGCTAAAAAGAGCAGCATCGGCATGCTTTTCACGTCGTTTGGTAGAAATCCACGCGCGCGTTCTGCCAAAAGCACCATTTGCATGCCTATCGTGTGGTTTTGCAGAAAACTGCGTCCGCGTCTACCAAAAGATGCATGCGCATGCTTAAAACGCGTTTTGGCACAAATCCATGTGCGGATGTTAAAAAGAGCAGCATCGGCATGCTTTTCACGTCGTTTGGTAGAAATCCACGCGCGCGTTCTGCCAAAAGCACCATTTGCATGCATATCGTGTGGTTTTGCAGAAAACTGCGTCCGCGTCTACCAAAAGATGCATGCGCATGCTTAAAACGCGTTTTGGCACAAATCCATGTGCGGGTGCTAAAAAGAGCAGCATCGGCATGCTTTTCACGTCGTTTGGTAGAAATCCACACGCGCGTTCTGCCAAAAGCACCATTTGCATGCCTATCGTGTGGTTTTGCAGAAAACTGCGTCCGCGTCTACCAAAAGATGCATGCGCATGCTTAAAACGCGCTTTGGCACAAATCCATGTGCGGATGTCAAAAAGAGCAGCATCGGCATGCTTTTCACGTCGTTTGGTAGAAATCCACGCGCGCGTTCTGCCAAAAGCACCATTTGCATGCATATCGTGTGGTTTTGCAGAAAACTGCGTCCGCGTCTACCAAAAGATGCATGCGCATGCTTAAAACGCGTTTTGGCACAAATCCATGTGCGGGTGCTAAAAAGAGCAGCATCGGCATGCTTTTCACGTCGTTTGGTAGAAATCCACACGCGCGTTCTGCCAAAAGCACCATTTGCATGCATATCGTGTGGTTTTGCAGAAAACTGCGTCCGCGTCTACCAAAAGATGCATGCGCATGCTTAAAACGCGCTTTGGCACAAATCCATGTGCGGATGTTAAAAAGAGCAGCATCGGCATGCTTTTCACGTCGTTTGGTAGAAATCCACGCGCGCGTTCTGCCAAAAGCACCATTTGCATGCATATCGTGTGGTTTTGCAGAAAACTGCGTCCGCGTCTACCAAAAGATGCATGCGCATGCTTAAAACGCGTTTTGGCACAAATCCATGTGCGGGTGCTAAAAAGAGCAGCATCGGCATGCTTTTCACGTCGTTTGGTAGAAATCCACACGCGCGTTCTGCCAAAAGCACCATTTGCATGCATATCGTGTGGTTTTGCAGAAAACTGCGTCCGCGCCTACCAAAAGATACATGTGCATGCTAAAAACGCGTTTTGGCACAAATCCATGTGCGGGTGCTAAAAAGAGCAGCATCGGCATGCTTTTCATGTCGTTTGGTAGAAATCCACGCGCGCGTTCTGCCAAAAGCACCATTTGCATGCATATCGTGTGGTTTTGCAGAAAACTGCGTCCGCGTCTACCAAAAGATGCATGCGCATGCTTAAAACGCGTTTTGGCACAAATCCATGTGCGGGTGCTAAAAAGAGCAGCATCGGCATGCTTTTCACGTCGTTTGGTAGAAATCCACACGCGCGTTGTGCCAAAAGCACCATTTGCATGCATATCGTGTGGTTTTGCAGAAAACTGCGTCCGCGTCTACCAAAAGATGCATGTGCATGCTAAAAACGCGTTTTGGCACAAATCCATGTGCGGGTGCTAAAAAGAGCAGCATCGGCATGCTTTTCACGTCGTTTGGTAGAAATCCACGCGCGCGTTCTGCCAAAGCATCATTTGCATGCATATCGTGTGGTTTTGCAGAAAACTGCGTCCGCGTCTACCAAAAGATGCATGCGCATGCTTAAAACGCGTTTTGGCACAAATCCATGTGCGGGTGCTAAAAAGAGCAGCATCGGCATGCTTTTCACGTCGTTTGGTAGAAATCCACACGCGCGTTCTGCCAAAAGCACCATTTGCATGCATATCGTGTGGTTTTGCAGAAAACTGCGTCCGCGTCTACCAAAAGATGCATGTGCATGCTAAAAACGCGTTTTGGCACAAATCCATGTGCGGGTGCTAAAAAGAGCAGCATCGGCATGCTTTTCACGTCGTTTGGTAGAAATCCACGCGCGCGTTCTGCCAAAAGCACCATTTGCATGCATATCGTGTGGTTTTGCAGAAAACTGCGTCCGCGTCTACCAAAAGATGCATGCGCATGCTTAAAACGCGTTTTGGCACAAATCCATGTGCGGATGTTAAAAAGAGCAGCATCGGCATGCTTTTCACGTCGTTTGGTAGAAATCCACGCGCGCGTTATGCCAAAAGCACCATTTGCATGCATACCGTGTGGTTTTGCAGAAAACTGCGTCCGCGTCTACCAAAAGATGCATGCGCATGCTTAAAACGCGTTTTGGCACAAATCCATGTGCGGGTGCTAAAAAGAGCAGCATCGGCATGCTTTTCACGTCGTTTGGTAGAAATCCACACGCGCGTTCTGCCAAAAGCACCATTTGCATGCATATCGTGTGGTTTTGCAGAAAACTGCGTCCGCGTCTACCAAAAGATGCATGTGCATGCTAAAAACGCGTTTTGGCACAAATCCATGTGCGGGTGCTAAAAAGAGCAGCATCGGCATGCTTTTCACGTCGTTTGGTAGAAATCCACGCGCGCGTTCTGCCAAAAGCACCGCATGCATGCGTATCGTGTGGTTTTGCAGAAAACTGCGTCCGCGTCTACCAAAAGATGCATGCGCATGCTTAAAACGCGCTTTGGCACAAATCCATGTGCGGATGTTAAAAAGAGCAGCATCGGCATGCTTTTCACGTCGTTTGGTAGAAATCCACGCGCGCGTTCTGCCAAAAGCACCATTTGCATGCATATCGTGTGGTTTTGCAGAAAACTGCGTCCGCGTCTACCAAAAGATGCATGCGCATGCTTAAAACGCGTTTTGGCACAAATCCATGTGCGGATGTTAAAAAGAGCAGCATCGGCATGCTTTTGACGTCGTTTGGTAGAAATCCACGCGCGCGTTCTGCCAAAAGCACCATTTGCATGCATATCGTGTGGTTTTGCAGAAAACTGCGTCCGCGTCTACCAAAAGATGCATGCGCATGCTTAAAACGCGCTTTGGCACAAATCCATGTGCGGATGTTAAAAAGAGCAGCATCGGCATGCTTTTCACGTCGTTTGGTAGAAATCCACGCGCGCGTTCTGCCAAAAGCACCATTTGCATGCATATCGTGTGGTTTTGCAGAAAACTGCGTCCGCGTCTACCAAAAGATGCATGCGCATGCTTAAAACGCGTTTTGGCACAAATCCATGTGCGGGTGCTAAAAAGAGCAGCATCGGCATGCTTTTCACGTCGTTTGGTAGAAATCCACGCGCGCGTTCTGCCAAAAGCACCATTTGCATGCATATCGTGTGGTTTTGCAGAAAACTGCGTCCGCGTCTACCAAAAGATGCATGCGCATGCTTAAAACCCGCTTTGGCACAAATCAATGTGCGGATGTTAAAAAGAGCAGCATCGGCATGCTTTTCACGTCGTTTGGTAGAAATCCACGCGCGCGTTCTGCCAAAAGCACCATTTGCATGCATATCGTGTGGTTTTGCAGAAAACTGCGTCCGCGTCTACCAAAAGATGCATGCGCATGCTTAAAACGCGTTTTGGCACAAATCCATGTGCGGGTGCTAAAAAGAGCAGCATCGGCATGCTTTTCACGTCGTTTGGTAGAAATCCACACGCGCGTTCTGCCAAAAGCACCATTTGCATGCATATCGTGTGGTTTTGCAGAAAACTGCGTCCGCGTCTACCAAAAGATGCATGTGCATGCTAAAAACGCGTTTTGGCACAAATCCATGTGCGGGTGCTAAAAAGAGCAGCATCGGCATGCTTTTCACGTCGTTTGGTAGAAATCCACGCGCGCGTTCTGCCAAAAGCACCATTTGCATGCCTATCGTGTGGTTTTGCAGAAAACTGCGTCCGCGTCTACCAAAAGATGCATGCGCATGCTTAAAACGCGTTTTGGCACAAATCCATGTGCGGATGTTAAAAAGAGCAGCATCGGCATGCTTTTCACGTCGTTTGGTAGAAATCCACGCGCGCGTTCTGCCAAAAGCACCATTTGCATGCATATCGTGTGGTTTTGCTGAAAACTGCGTCCGCGTCTACCAAAAGATGCATGCGCATGCTTAAAACGCGTTTTGGCACAAATCCATGTGCGGGTGCTAAAAAGAGCAGCATCGGCATGCTTTTCACGTCGTTTGGTAGAAATCCACACGCGCGTTCTGCCAAAAGCACCATTTGCATGCCTATCGTGTGGTTTTGCAGAAAACTGCGTCCGCGTCTACCAAAAGATGCATGCGCATGCTTAAAACGCGCTTTGGCACAAATCCATGTGCGGATGTCAAAAAGAGCAGCATCGGCATGCTTTTCACGTCGTTTGGTAGAAATCCACACGCGCGTTCTGCCAAAAGCACCATTTGCATGCATATCGTGTGGTTTTGCAGAAAACTGCGTCCGCGTCTACCAAAAGATGCATGTGCATGCTAAAAACGCGTTTTGGCACAAATCCATGTGCGGGTGCTAAAAAGAGCAGCATCGGCATGCTTTTCACGTCGTTTGGTAGAAATCCACGCGCGCGTTCTGCCAAAACCACCATTTGCATGCATATCGTGTGGTTTTGCAGAAAACTGCGTCCGCGTCTACCAAAAGATGCATGCGCATGCTTAAAACGCGTTTTGGCACAAATCCATGTGCGGGTGCTAAAAAGAGCAGCATCGGCATGCTTTTCACGTCGTTTGGTAGAAATGCACGCGCGCGTTCTGCCAAAAGCACCATTTGCATGCCTATCGTGTGGTTTTGCAGAAAACTGCGTCCGCGTCTACCAAAAGATGCATGCGCATGCTTAAAACGCGTTTGGCACAAATCCATGTGCGGATATTAAAAAGAGCAGCATCGGCATGCTTTTCACGTCGTTTGGTGGAAATCCACGCGCGCGTTCTGCCAAAAGCACCATTTGCATGCCTATCGTGTGGTTTTGCAGAAAACTGCGTCCGCGTCTACCAAAAGATGCATGCGCATGCTCAAAACGCGTTTTGGCACAAATCCATGTGCGGATGTTAAAAAGAGCAGCATCGGCATGCTTTTCACGTCGTTTGGTAGAAATCCACACGCGCGTTCTGCCAAAAGCACCATTTGCATGCATATCGTGTGGTTTTGCAGAAAACTGCGTCCGCGTCTACCAAAAGATGCATGTGCATGCTAAAAACGCGTTTTGGCACAAATCCATGTGCGGGTGCTAAAAAGAGCAGCATCGGCATGCTTTTCACGTCGTTTGGTAGAAATCCACGCGCGCGTTCTGCCAAAAGCACCATTTGCATGCATATCGTGTGGTTTTGCAGAAAACTGCGTCCGCGTCTACCAAAAGATGCATGCGCATGCTTAAAACGCGTTTTGGCACAAATCCATGTGCGGGTGCTAAAAAGAGCAGCATCGGCATGCTTTTCACGTCGTTTGGTAGAAATCCACGCGCGCGTTCTGCCAAAAGCACCATTTGCATGCCTATCGTGTGGTTTTGCAGAAAACTGCGTCCGCGTCTACCAAAAGATGCATGCGCATGCTTAAAACGCGCTTTGGCACAAATCCATGTGCGGATGTCAAAAAGAGCAGCATCGGCATGCTTTTCACGTCGTTTGGTAGAAATCCACACGCGCGTTCTGCCAAAAACACCATTTGCATGCCTATCGTGTGGTTTTGCAGAAAACTGCGTCCGCGTCTACCAAAAGATGCATGCGCATGCTTAAAACGCGTTTTGGCACAAATCCATGTGCGGATGTTAAAAAGAGCAGCATCGGCATGCTTTTCACGTCGTTTGGTAGAAATCCACGCGCGCGTTCTGCCAAAAGCACCATTTGCATGCATATCGTGTGGTTTTGCAGAAAACTGCGTCCGCGTCTACCAAAAGATGCATGCGCATGCTTAAAACGCGTTTTGGCACAAATCCATGTGCGGGTGCTAAAAAGAGCAGCATCGGCATGCTTTTCACGTCGTTTGGTAGAAATCCACACGCGCGTTCTGCCAAAAGCACCATTTGCATGCCTATCGTGTGGTTTTGCAGAAAACTGCGTCCGCGTCTACCAAAAGATGCATGCGCATGCTTAAAACGCGCTTTGGCACAAATCCATGTGCGGATGTCAAAAAGAGCAGCATCGGCATGCTTTTCACGTCGTTTGGTAGAAATCCACACGCGCGTTCTGCCAAAAGCACCATTTGCATGCATATCGTGTGGTTTTGCAGAAAACTGCGTCCGCGTCTACCAAAAGATGCATGTGCATGCTAAAAACGCGTTTTGGCACAAATCCATGTGCGGGTGCTAAAAAGAGCAGCATCGGCATGCTTTTCACGTCGTTTGGTAGAAATCCACGCGCGCGTTCTGCCAAAACCACCATTTGCATGCATATCGTGTGGTTTTGCAGAAAACTGCGTCCGCGTCTACCAAAAGATGCATGCGCATGCTTAAAACGCGTTTTGGCACAAATCCATGTGCGGGTGCTAAAAAGAGCAGCATCGGCATGCTTTTCACGTCGTTTGGTAGAAATGCACGCGCGCGTTCTGCCAAAAGCACCATTTGCATGCCTATCGTGTGGTTTTGCAGAAAACTGCGTCCGCGTCTACCAAAAGATGCATGCGCATGCTTAAAACGCGTTTTGGCACAAATCCATGTGCGGATATTAAAAAGAGCAGCATCGGCATGCTTTTCACGTCGTTTGGTAGAAATCCACGCGCGCGTTCTGCCAAAAGCACCATTTGCATGCCTATCGTGTGGTTTTGCAGAAAACTGCGTCCGCGTCTACCAAAAGATGCATGCGCATGCTCAAAACGCGTTTTGGCACAAATCCATGTGCGGATGTTAAAAAGAGCAGCATCGGCATGCTTTTCACGTCGTTTGGTAGAAATCCACACGCGCGTTCTGCCAAAAGCACCATTTGCATGCCTATCGTGTGGTTTTGCAGAAAACTGCGTCCGCGTCTACCAAAAGATGCATGCGCATGCTTAAAACGCGTTTTGGCACAAATCCATGTGCGGATGTTAAAAAGAGCAGCATCGGCATGCTTTTCACGTCGTTTGGTAGAAATCCACGCGCGCGTTCTGCCAAAAGCACCATTTGCATGCATATCGTGTGGTTTTGCAGAAAACTGCGTCCGCGTCTACCAAAAGATGCATGCGCATGCTTAAAACGCGTTTTGGCACAAATCCATGTGCGGGTGCTAAAAAGAGCAGCATCGGCATGCTTTTCACGTCGTTTGGTAGAAATCCACACGCGCGTTCTGCCAAAAGCACCATTTGCATGCCTATCGTGTGGTTTTGCAGAAAACTGCGTCCGCGTCTACCAAAAGATGCATGCGCATGCTTAAAACGCGCTTTGGCACAAATCCATGTGCGGATGTCAAAAAGAGCAGCATCGGCATGCTTTTCACGTCGTTTGGTAGAAATCCACACGCGCGTTCTGCCAAAAGCACCATTTGCATGCATATCGTGTGGTTTTGCAGAAAACTGCGTCCGCGTCTACCAAAAGATGCATGTGCATGCTAAAAACGCGTTTTGGCACAAATCCATGTGCGGGTGCTAAAAAGAGCAGCATCGGCATGCTTTTCACGTCGTTTGGTAGAAATCCACGCGCGCGTTCTGCCAAAACCACCATTTGCATGCATATCGTGTGGTTTTGCAGAAAACTGCGTCCGCGTCTACCAAAAGATGCATGCGCATGCTTAAAACGCGTTTTGGCACAAATCCATGTGCGGGTGCTAAAAAGAGCAGCATCGGCATGCTTTTCACGTCGTTTGGTAGAAATGCACGCGCGCGTTCTGCCAAAAGCACCATTTGCATGCCTATCGTGTGGTTTTGCAGAAAACTGCGTCCGCGTCTACCAAAAGATGCATGCGCATGCTTAAAACGCGTTTTGGCACAAATCCATGTGCGGATATTAAAAAGAGCAGCATCGGCATGCTTTTCACGTCGTTTGGTAGAAATCCACGCGCGCGTTCTGCCAAAAGCACCATTTGCATGCCTATCGTGTGGTTTTGCAGAAAACTGCGTCCGCGTCTACCAAAAGATGCATGCGCATGCTCAAAACGCGTTTTGGCACAAATCCATGTGCGGATGTTAAAAAGAGCAGCATCGGCATGCTTTTCACGTCGTTTGGTAGAAATCCACACGCGCGTTCTGCCAAAAGCACCATTTGCATGCATATCGTGTGGTTTTGCAGAAAACTGCGTCCGCGTCTACCAAAAGATGCATGTGCATGCTAAAAACGCGTTTTGGCACAAATCCATGTGCGGGTGCTAAAAAGAGCAGCATCGGCATGCTTTTCACGTCGTTTGGTAGAAATCCACGCGCGCGTTCTGCCAAAAGCACCATTTGCATGCCTATCGTGTGGTTTTGCAGAAAACTGCGTCCGCGTCTACCAAAAGATGCATGCGCATGCTTAAAACGCGTTTTGGCACAAATCCATGTGCGGATGTTAAAAAGAGCAGCATCGGCATGCTTTTCACGTCGTTTGGTAGAAATCCACGCGCGCGTTCTGCCAAAAGCACCATTTGCATGCCTATCGTGTGGTTTTGCAGAAAACTGCGTCCGCGTCTACCAAAAGATGCATGCGCATGCTTAAAACGCGCTTTGGCACAAATCCATGTGCGGATGTCAAAAAGAGCAGCATCGGCATGCTTTTCACGTCGTTTGGTAGAAATCCACACGCGCGTTCTGCCAAAAGCACCATTTGCATGCATATCGTGTGGTTTTGCAGAAAACTGCGTCCGCGTCTACCAAAAGATGCATGTGCATGCTAAAAACGCGTTTTGGCACAAATCCATGTGCGGGTGCTAAAAAGAGCAGCATCGGCATGCTTTTCACGTCGTTTGGTAGAAATCCACGCGCGCGTTCTGCCAAAACCACCATTTGCATGCATATCGTGTGGTTTTGCAGAAAACTGCGTCCGCGTCTACCAAAAGATGCATGCGCATGCTTAAAACGCGTTTTGGCACAAATCCATGTGCGGGTGCTAAAAAGAGCAGCATCGGCATGCTTTTCACGTCGTTTGGTAGAAATGCACGCGCGCGTTCTGCCAAAAGCACCATTTGCATGCCTATCGTGTGGTTTTGCAGAAAACTGCGTCCGCGTCTACCAAAAGATGCATGCGCATGCTTAAAACGCGTTTTGGCACAAATCCATGTGCGGATATTAAAAAGAGCAGCATCGGCATGCTTTTCACGTCGTTTGGTAGAAATCCACGCGCGCGTTCTGCCAAAAGCACCATTTGCATGCCTATCGTGTGGTTTTGCAGAAAACTGCGTCCGCGTCTACCAAAAGATGCATGCGCATGCTCAAAACGCGTTTTGGCACAAATCCATGTGCGGATGTTAAAAAGAGCAGCATCGGCATGCTTTTCACGTCGTTTGGTAGAAATCCACACGCGCGTTCTGCCAAAAGCACCATTTGCATGCATATCGTGTGGTTTTGCAGAAAACTGCGTCCGCGTCTACCAAAAGATGCATGTGCATGCTAAAAACGCGTTTTGGCACAAATCCATGTGCGGGTGCTAAAAAGAGCAGCATCGGCATGCTTTTCACGTCGTTTGGTAGAAATCCACGCGCGCGTTCTGCCAAATGCACCATTTGCATGCCTATCGTGTGGTTTTGCAGAAAACTGCGTCCGCGTCTACCAAAAGATGCATGCGCATGCTTAAAACGCGTTTTGGCACAAATCCATGTGCGGGTGCTAAAAAGAGCAGCATCGGCATGCTTTTCACGTCGTTTGGTAGAAATCCACACGCGCGTTCTGCCAAAAGCACCATTTGCATGCATATCGTGTGGTTTTGCAGAAAACTGCGTCCGCGTCTACCAAAAGATGCATGTGCATGCTAAAAACGCGTTTTGGCACAAATCCATGTGCGGGTGCTAAAAAGAGCAGCATCGGCATGCTTTTCACGTCGTTTGGTAGAAATCCACGCGCGCGTTCTGCCAAAAGCACCATTTGCATGCCTATCGTGTGGTTTTGCAGAAAACTGCGTCCGCGTCTACCAAAAGATGGATGCGCATGCTTAAAACGCGTTTTGGCACAAATCCATGTGCGGTTGTTAAAAAGAGCAGCATCGGCATGCTTTTCACGTCGTTTGGTAGAAATCCACGCGCGCGTTCTGCCAAAAGCACCATTTGCATGCATATCGTGTGGTTTTGCAGAAAACTGCGTCCGCGTCTACCAAAAGATGCATGCGCATGCTTAAAACGCGTTTTGGCACAAATCCATGTGCGGGTGCTAAAAAGAGCAGCATCGGCATGCTTTTCACGTCGTTTGGTAGAAATCCACACGCGCGTTCTGCCAAAAGCACCATTTGCATGCCTATCGTGTGGTTTTGCAGAAAACTGCGTCCGCGTCTACCAAAAGATGCATGCGCATGCTTAAAACGCGCTTTGGCACAAATCCATGTGCGGATGTCAAAAAGAGCAGCATCGGCATGCTTTTCACGTCGTTTGGTAGAAATCCACGCGGGCGTTCTGCCAAAAGCACCATTTTCATGCATATCGTGTGGTTTTGCAGAAAACTGCGTCCGCGTCTACCAAAAGATGCATGCGCATGCTTAAAACGCGTTTTGGCACAAATCCATGTGCGGGTGCTAAAAAGAGCAGCATCGGCATGCTTTTCACGTCGTTTGGTAGAAATCCACACGCGCGTTCTGCCAAAAGCACCATTTGCATGCATATCGTGTGGTTTTGCAGAAAACTGCGTCCGCGTCTACCAAAAGATGCATGCGCATGCTTAAAACGCGCTTTGGCACAAATCCATGTGCGGATGTTAAAAAGAGCAGCATCGGCATGCTTTTCACGACGTTTGGTAGAAATCCACGCGCGCGTTCTGCCAAAAGCACCATTTGCATGCATATCGTGTGGTTTTGCAGAAAACTGCGTCCGCGTCTACCAAAAGATGCATGCGCATGCTTAAAACGCGTTTTGGCACAAATCCATGTGCGGGTGCTAAAAAGAGCAGCATCGGCATGCTTTTCACGTCGTTTGGTAGAAATCCACGCGCGCGTTCTGCCAAAAGCACCATTTGCATGCCTATCGTGTGGTTTTGCAGAAAACTGCGTCCGCGTCTACCAAAAGATGCATGCGCATGCTTAAAACGCGTTTTGGCACAAATCCATGTGCGGGTGCTAAAAAGAGCAGCATCGGCATGCTTTTCACGTCGTTTGGTAGAAATCCACACGCGCGTTCTGCCAAAAGCACCATTTGCATGCATATCGTGTGGTTTTCCAGAAAACTGCGTCCGCGTCTACCAAAAGATGCATGCGCATGCTTAAAAAGCGCTTTGGCACAAATCCATGTGCCGATGTTAAAAAGAGCAGCATCGGTATGCTTTTCACGTCGTTTGGTAGAAATCCACGCGCGCGTTCTGCCAAAAGCACCATTTGCATGCATATCGTGTGGTTTTGCAGAAAACTGCGTCCGCGTCTACCAAAAGATGCATGCGCATGCTTAAAACGCGTTTTGGCACAAATCCATGTGCGGATGTTAAAAAGAGCAGCATCGGCATGCTTTTCACGTCGTTTGGTAGAAATCCACGCGCGCGTTCTGCCAAAAGCACCATTTGCATGCATATCGTGTGGTTTTGCAGAAAACTGCGTCCGCGTCTACCAAAAGATGCATGCGCATGCTTAAAACGCGCTTTGGTACAAATCCATGTGCGGATGTTAAAAAGAGCAGCATCGGCATGCTTTTCACGTCGTTTGGTAGAAATCCACGCGCGCGTTCTGCCAAAAGCACCATTTGCATGCATATCGTGTGGTTTTGCAGAAAACTGCGTCCGCGTCTACCAAAAGATGCATGCGCATGCTTAAAACGCGTTTTGGCACAAATCCATGTGCGGGTGCTAAAAAGAGCAGCATCGGCATGCTTTTCACGTCGTTTGGTAGAAATCCACACGCGCGTTCTGCCAAAAGCACCATTTGCATGCATATCGTGTGGTTTTGCAGAAAACTGCGTCCGCGTCTACCAAAAGATGCATGTGCATGCTAAAAGCGCGTTTTGGCACAAATCCATGTGCGGGTGCTAAAAAGAGCAGCATCGGCATGCTTTTCACGTCGTTTGGTAGAAATCCACGCGCGCGTTCTGCCAAAAGCACCATTTGCATGCCTACCGTGTGGTTTTGCAGAAAACTGCGTCCGCGTCTACCAAAAGATGCATGCGCATGCTTAAAACGCGTTTTGGCACAAATCCATGTGCGGATGTTAAAAAGAGCAGCATCGGCATGCTTTTCACGTCGTTTGGTAGAAATCCACACGCGCGTTCTGCCAAAAGCACCATTTGCATGCATATCGTGTGGTTTTGCAGAAAACTGCGTCCGCGTCTACCAAAAGATGCATGTGCATGCTAAAAACGCGTTTTGGCACAAATCCATGTGCGGGTGCTAAAAAGAGCAGCATCGGCATGCTTTTCACGTCGTTTGGTAGAAATCCACGCGCGCGTTCTGCCAAAAGCACCATTTGCATGCCTATCGTGTGGTTTTGCAGAAAACTGCGTCCGCGTCTACCAAAAGATGCATGCGCATGCTTAAAACGCGTTTTGGCACAAATCCATGTGCGGATGTTAAAAAGAGCAGCATCGGCATGCTTTTCACGTCGTTTGGTAGAAATCCACGCGCGCGTTCTGCCAAAAGCACCATTTACATGCATATCGTGTGGTTTTGCAGAAAACTGCGTCCGCGTCTACCAAAAGATGCATGCGCATGCTTAAAACGCGTTTTGGCACAAATCCATGTGCGGGTGCTAAAAAGAGCAGCATCGGCATGCTTTTCACGTCGTTTGGTAGAAATCCACACGCGCGTTCTGCCAAAAGCACCATTTGCATGCATATCGTGTGGTTTTGCAGAAAACTGCGTCCGCGTCTACCAAAAGATGCATGTGCATGCTAAAAACGCGTTTTGGCGCAAATCCATGTGCGGGTGCTAAAAAGAGCAGCATCGGCATGCTTTTCACGTCGTTTGGTAGAAATCCACGCGCGCGTTCTGCCAAAAGCACCATTTGCATGCCTGTCGTGTGGTTTTGCAGAAAACTGCGTCCGCGTCTACCAAAAGATGCATGCGCATGCTTAAAACGCGTTTTGGCACAAATCCATGTGCGGATGTTAAAAAGAGCAGCATCGGCATGCTTTTCACGTCGTTTGGTAGAAATCCACGCGCGCGTTCTGCCAAAAGCACCATTTGCATGCATATCGTGTGGTTTTGCAGAAAACTGCGTCCGCGTCTACCAAAAGATGCATGCGCATGCTTAAAACGCGTTTTGGCACAAATCCATGTGCGGGTGCTAAAAAGAGCAGCATCGGCATGCTTTTCACGTCGTTTGGTAGAAATCCACGCGCGCGTTCTGCCAAAAGCACCATTTGCATGCCTATCGTGTGGTTTTGCAGAAAACTGCGTCCGCGTCTACCAAAAGATGCATGCGCATGCTTAAAACGCGTTTTGGCACAAATCCATGTGCGGATGTTAAAAAGAGCAGCATCGGCATGCTTTTCACGTCGTTTGGTAGAAATCCACGCGCGCGTTCTGCCAAAAGCACCATTTGCATGCATATCGTGTGGTTTTGCAGAAAACTGCGTCCGCGTCTACCAAAAGATGCATGCGCATGCTTAAAACGCGCTTTGGTACAAATCCATGTGCGGATGTTAAAAAGAGCAGCATCGGCATGCTTTTCACGTCGTTTGGTAGAAATCCACGCGCGCGTTCTGCCAAAAGTACCATTTGCATGCATATCGTGTGGTTTTGCAGAAAACTGCGTCCGCGTCTACCAAAAGATGCATGCGCATGCTTAAAACGCGTTTTGGCACAAATCCATGTGCGGGTGCTAAAAAGAGCAGCATCGGCATGCTTTTCGCGTCGTTTGGTAGAAATCCACACGCGCGTTCTGCCAAAAGCACCATTTGCATGCATATCGTGTGGTTTTGCAGAAAACTGCGTCCGCGTCTACCAAAAGATGCATGTGCATGCTAAAAGCGCGTTTTGGCACAAATCCATGTGCGGGTGCTAAAAAGAGCAGCATCGGCATGCTTTTCACGTCGTTTGGTAGAAATCCACGCGCGCGTTCTGCCAAAAGCACCATTTGCATGCCTATCGTGTGGTTTTGCAGAAAACTGCGTCCGCGTCTACCAAAAGATGCATGCTCATGCTTAAAACGCGTTTTGGCACAAATCCATGTGCGGATGTTAAAAAGAGCAGCATCGGCATGCTTTTCACGTCGTTTGGTAGAAATCCACACGCGCGTTCTGCCAAAAGCACCATTTGCATGCATATCGTGTGGTTTTGCAGAAAACTGCGTCCGCGTCTACCAAAAGATGCATGTGCATGCTAAAAACGCGTTTTGGCACAAATCCATGTGCGGGTGCTAAAAAGAGCAGCATCGGCATGCTTTTCACGTCGTTTGGTAGAAATCCACGCGCGCGTTCTGCCAAAAGCACCATTTGCATGCCTATCGTGTGGTTTTGCAGAAAACTGCGTCCGCGTCTACCAAAAGATGCATGCGCATGCTTAAAACGCGTTTTGGCACAAATCCATGTGCGGATGTTAAAAAGAGCAACATCGGCATGCTTTTCACGTCGTTTGGTAGAAATCCACGCGCGCGTTCTGCCAAAAGCACCATTTGCATGCATATCGTGTGGTTTTGCAGAAAACTGCGTCCGCGTCTACCAAAAGATGCATGCGCATGCTTAAAACGCGTTTTGGCACAAATCCATGTGCGGGTGCTAAAAAGAGCAGCATCGGCATGCTTTTCACGTCGTTTGGTAGAAATCCACACGCGCGTTCTGCCAAAAGCACCATTTGCATGCATATCGTGTGGTTTTGCAGAAAACTGCGTCCGCGTCTACCAAAAGATGCATGTGCATGCTAAAAACGCGTTTTGGCGCAAATCCATGTGCGGGTGCTAAAAAGAGCAGCATCGGCATGCTTTTCACGTCGTTTGGTAGAAATCCACGCGCGCGTTCTGCCAAAAGCACCATTTGCATGCCTATCGTGTGGTTTTGCAGAAAACTGCGTCCGCGTCTACCAAAAGATGCATGCGCATGCTTAAAACGCGTTTTGGCACAAATCCATGTGCGGATGTTAAAAAGAGCAGCATCGGCATGCTTTTCACGTCGTTTGGTAGAAATCCACGCGCGCGTTCTGCCAAAAGCACCATTTGCATGCATATCGTGTGGTTTTGCAGAAAACTGCGTCCGCGTCTACCAAAAGATGCATGCGCATGCTTAAAACGCGTTTTGGCACAAATCCATGTGCGGGTGCTAAAAAGAGCAGCATCGGCATGCTTTTCACGTCGTTTGGTAGAAATCCACACGCGCGTTCTGCCAAAAGCACCATTTGCATGCCTATCGTGTGGTTTTGCAGAAAACTGCGTCCGCGTCTTCCAAAAGATGCATGCGCATGCTTAAAACGCGCTTTGGCACAAATCCATGTGCGGATGTCAAAAAGAGCAGCATCGGCATGCTTTTCACGTCGTTTGGTAGAAATCCACGCGCGCGTTCTGCCAAAAGCACCATTTGCATGCATATCGTGTGGTTTTGCAGAAAACTGCGTCCGCGTCTACCAAAAGATGCCTGCGCATGCTTAAAACGCGTTTTGGCACAAATCCATGTGCGGGTGCTAAAAAGACCAGCATCGGCATGCTTTTCACGTCGTTTGGTAGAAATCCACACGCGCGTTCTGCCAAAAGCACCATTTGCATGCATATCGTGTGGTTTTGCAGAAAACTGCGTCCGCGTCTACCAAAAGATGCATGCGCATGCTTAAAACGCGCTTTGGCACAAATCCATGTGCGGATGTTAAAAAGAGCAGCATCGGCATGCTTTTCACGTCGTTTGGTAGAAATCCACGCGCGCGTTCTGCCAAAAGCACCATTTGCATGCATATCGTGTGGTTTTGCAGAAAACTGCGTCCGCGTCTACCAAAAGATGCATGCGCATGCTTAAAACGCGTTTTGGCACAAATCCATGTGCGGGTGCTAAAAAGAGCAGCATCGGCATGCTTTTCACGTCGTTTGGTAGAAATCCACACGCGCGTTCTGCCAAAAGCACCATTTGCATGCATATCGTGTGGTTTTGCAGAAAACTGCGTCCGCGCCTACCAAAAGATGCATGTGCATGCTAAAAACGCGTTTTGGCACAAATCCATGTGCGGGTGCTAAAAAGAGCAGCATAGGCATGCTTTTCACGTCGTTTGGTAGAAATCCACGCGCGCGTTCTGCCAAAAACACCATTTGCATGCATATCGTGTGGTTTTGCAGAAAACTGCGTCCGCGTCTACCAAAAGATGCATGCGCATGCTTAAAACGCGTTTTGGCAAAAATCCATGTGCGGGTGCTAAAAAGAGCAGCATCGGTATGCTTTTCACGTCGTTTGGTAGAAATGCACACGCGCGTTGTGCCAAAAGCACCATTTGCATGCATATCGTGTGGTTTTGCAGAAAACTGCGTCCGCGTCTACCAAAAGATGCATGTGCATGCTAAAAACGCGTTTTGGCACAAATCCATGTGCGGGTGCTAAAAAGAGCAGCATCGGCATGCTTTTCACGTCGTTTGGTAGAAATCCACGCGCGCGTTCTGCCAAAAGCATCATTTGCATGCATATCGTGTGGTTTTGCAGAAAACTGCGTCCGCGTCTACCAAAAGATGCATGCGCATGCTTAAAACGCGTTTTGGCACAAATCCATGTGCGGGTGCTAAAAAGAGCAGCATCGGCATGCTTTTCACGTCGTTTGGTAGAAATCCACACGCGCGTTCTGCCAAAAGCACCATTTGCATGCATATCGTGTGGTTTTGCAGAAAACTGCGTCCGCGTCTACCAAAAGATGCATGTGCATGCTAAAAACGCGTTTTGGCACAAATCCATGTGCGGGTGCTAAAAAGAGCAGCATCGGCATGCTTTTCACGTCGTTTGGTAGAAATCCACGCGCGCGTTCTGCCAAAAGCACCATTTGCATGCCTATCGTGTGGTTTTGCAGAAAACTGCGTCCGCGTCTACCAAAAGATGCATGCGCATGCTTAAAACGCGCTTTGGCACAAATCCATGTGCGGATGTTAAAAAGAGCAGCATCGGCATGCTTTTCACGTCGTTTGGTAGAAATCCACGCGCGCGTTCTGCCAAAAGCACCATTTGCATGCATATCGTGTGGTTTTGCAGAAAACTGCGTCCGCGTCTACCAAAAGATGCATGCGCATGCTTAAAACGCGTTTTGGCACAAATCCATGTGCGGATGTTAAAAAGAGCAGCATCGGCATGCTTTTCACGTCGTTTGGTAGAAATCCACGCGCGCGTTCTGCCAAAAGCACCATTTGCATGCATACCGTGTGGTTTTGCAGAAAACTGCGTCCGCGTCTACCAAAAGATGCATGCGCATGCTTAAAACGCGTTTTGGCACAAATCCATGTGCGGGTGCTAAAAAGAGCAGCATCGGCATGCTTTTCACGTCGTTTGGTAGAAATCCACACGCGCGTTCTGCCAAAAGCACCATTTGCATGCATATCGTGTGGTTTTGCAGAAAACTGCGTCCGCGTCTACCAAAAGATGCATGTGCATGCTAAAAACGCGTTTTGGCACAAATCTATGTGCGGGTGCTAAAAAGAGCAGCATCGGCATGCTTTTCACGTCGTTTGGTAGAAATCCACGCGCGCGTTCTGCCAAAAGCACCGCATGCATGCGTATCGTGTGGTTTTGCAGAAAACTGCGTCCGCGTCTACCAAAAGATGCATGCGCATGCTTAAAACGCGCTTTGGCACTAATCCATGTGCGGATGTTAAAAAGAGCAGCATCGGCATGCTTTTCACGTCGTTTGGTAGAAATCCACGCGCGCGTTCTGCCAAAAAGCACCATTTGCATGCATATCGTGTGGTTTGCAGAAAACTGCGTCCGCGTCTACCAAAAGATGCATGCGCATGCTTAAAACGCGTTTTGGCACAAATCCATGTGCGGATGTTAAAAAGAGCAGCATCGGCATGCTTTTGACGTCGTTTGGTAGAAATCCACGCGCGCGTTCTGCCAAAAGCACCATTTGCATGCATATCGTGTGGTTTTGCAGAAAACTGCGTCCGCGTCTACCAAAAGATGCATGCGCATGCTTAAAACGCGCTTTGGCACAAATCCATGTGCGGATGTTAAAAAGAGCAGCATCGGCATGCTTTTCACGTCGTTTGGTAGAAATCCACGCGCGCGTTCTGCCAAAAGCACCATTTGCATGCATATCGTGTGGTTTTGCAGAAAACTGCGTCGCGTCTACCAAAAGATGCATGCGCATGCTTAAAACGCGTTTTGGCACAAATCCATGTGCGGATGTTAAAAAGAGCAGCATCGGCATGCTTTTCACGTCGTTTGGTAGAAATCCACGCGCGCGTTCTGCCAAAAGCACCATTTGCATGCATATCGTGTGGTTTTGCAGAAAACTGCGTCCGCGTCTACCAAAAGATGCATGCGCATGCTTAAAACGCGCTTTGGCACAAATCCATGTGCGGATGTTAAAAAGAGCAGCATCGGTATGCTTTTCACGTCGTTTGGTAGAAATCCACGCGCGCGTTCTGCAAAAGCACCATTTCCATGCATATCGGTGTGGTTTTGCAGAAAACAGCGTCCGCGTCTACCAAAAGATGCATGCGCATGCTTAAAAACGCGTTTTGGCACAAATCCATGTGCGGGTGCTAAAAAGAGCAGCATCGGCATGCTTTTTCACGTCGTTTGGTAGAAATCTACACGCGCGTTCTGCCAAACGCACCATTTGCATGCATATCGTGTGGTTTTGCAGAAAACTGCGTCCGCGTCTACCAAAAGATGCATGTGCATGCTAAAAACGCGTTTTGGCACAAATCCATGTGCGGGTGCTAAAAAGAGCAGCATCGGCATGCTTTTCACGTCGTTTGGTAGAAATCCACGCGCGCGTTCTGCCAAAAGCACCATTTGCATGCCTATCGTGTGGTTTTGCAGAAAACTGCGTCCGCGTCTACCAAAAGATGCATGCGCATGCTTAAAACGCGTTTTGGCACAAATCCATGTGCGGGTGCTAAAAAGAGCAGCATCGGCATGCTTTTCACGTCGTTTGGTAGAAATCCACACGCGCGTTCTGCCAAAAGCACCATTTGCATGCCTATCGTGTGGTTTTGCAGAAAACTGCGTCCGCGTCTACCAAAAGATGCATGCGCATGCTTAAAACGCGCTTTGGCACAAATCCATGTGCGGATGTTAAAAGAGCAGCATCGGCATGCTTTTCACGTCGTTTGGTAGAAATCCACACGCGCGTTCTGCCAAAAGCACCATTTGCATGCATATCGTGTGGTTTTGCAGAAAACTGCGTCCGCGTCTACCAAAAGATGCATGCGCATGCTTAAAACGCGTTTTGGCACAAATCCTTGTGCGGGTGCTAAAAAGGGCAGCATCGGCATGCTTTTCACGTCGTTTGGTAGAAATCCACACGCGCGTTCTGCCAAAAGCACCATTTGCATGCATATCGGGTGGTTTTGCAGAAAACTGCGTCCGCGTCTACCAAAAGATGCATGCGCATGCTTAAAACGGGCTTTGGCACAAATCCATGTGCGGATGTTAAAAAGAGCAGCATCGGCATGCTTTTCACGTCGTTTGGTAGAAATCCACGCGCGCGTTCTGCCAAAAGCACCATTTGCATGCATCTCGTGTGGTTTTGCAGAAAACTGCGTCCGCGTCAACCAAAAGATGCATGCGCATGCTTAAAACGCGTTTTGGCACAAATCCATGTGCAGATGTTAAAAAGAGCAGCATCGGCATGCTTTTCACGTCGTTTGGTAGAAATCCACGCGCGCGTTCTGCCAAAAGCACCATTTGCATGCATATCGTGTGGTTTTGCAGAAAACTGCGTCCGCGTCTACCAAAAGATGCATGCGCATGCTTAAAACGCGCTTTGGCACAAATCCATGTGCGGATGTTAAAAAGAGCAGCATCGGCATGCTTTTCACGTCGTTTGGTAGAAATCCACGCGCGCGTTCTGCCAAAAGCACCATTTGCATGCATATCGTGTGGTTTTGCAGAAAACTGCGTCCGCGTCTACCAAAAGATGCATGCGCATGCTTAAAACGCGTTTTGGCACAAATACATGTGCGGGTGCTAAAAAGAGCAGCATCGGCATGCTTTTCACGTCGTTTGGTAGAAATCCACGCGCGCGTTCTGCCAAAAGCACCATTTGCATGCCTATCGTGTGGTTTTGCAGAAAACTGCGTCCGCGTCTACCAAAAGATGCATGCGCATGCTTAAAACGCGTTTTGGCACAAATCCATGTGCGGGTGCTAAAAAGAGCAGCATCGGCATGCTTTTCACGTCGTTTGGTAGAAATCCACACGCGCGTTCTGCCAAAAGCACCATTTGCATGCATATCGTGTGGTTTTGCAGAAAACTGCGTCCGCGTCTACCAAAAGATGCATGTGCATGCTAAAAACGCGTTTTGGCACAAATCCATGTGCGGGTGCTAAAAAGAGCAGCATCGGCATGCTTTTCACGTCGTTTGGTAGAAATCCACGCGTGCGTTCTGCCAAAAGCACCATTTGCATGCATATCGTGTGGTTTTGCAGAAAACTGCGTCCGCGTCTACCAAAAGATGCATGCGCATGCTTAAAACGCGTTTTGGCACAAATCCATGTGCGGGTGCTAAAAAGAGCAGCATCGGCATGCTTTTCACGTCGTTTGGTAGAAATCCACACGCGCGTTCTGCCAAAAGCACCATTTGCATGCCTATCGTGTGGTTTTGCAGAAAACTGCGTCCGCGTCTACCAAAAGATGCATGCGCATGCTTAAAACGCGCTTTGGCACAAATCCATGTGCGGATGTTAAAAAGAGCAGCATCGGCATGCTTTTCACGTCGTTTGGTAGAAATCCACGCGCGCGTTCTGCCAAAAGCACCATTTGCATGCATATCGTGTGGTTTTGCAGAAAACTGCGTCCGCGTCTACCAAAAGATGCATGCGCATGCTTAAAACGCGTTTTGGCACAAATCCATGTGCGGGTGCTAAAAAGAGCAGCATCGGCATGCTTTTCACACGTCGTTTGGTAGAAATCCACGCGCGCGTTCTGCCAAAAGCACCATTTGCATGCATATCGTGTGGTTTTGCAGAAAACTGCGTCCGCGCCTACCAAAAGATGCATGTGCATGCTAAAAAACGCGTTTTTGGCACAAATCCATGTGCGGGTGCTAAAAAGAGCAGCATCGGCATGCTTTTCACGTCGTTTGGTAGAAATCCACGCGCGCGTTCTGCCAAAAGCACCATTTGCATGCATATCGTGTGGTTTTGCAGAAAACTGCGTCCGCGTCTACCAAAAGATGCACGCGCATGCTTTAAACGCGTTTTGGCACAAATCCATGTGCGGGTGCTAAAAAGAGCAGCATCGGCATGCTTTTCACGTCGTTTGTAGAAAATCCACACGCGCGTTCTGCCAAAAGCACCATTTGCATGCATATCGTGTGGTTTTGCAGAAACTGCGTCCGCGCCTACCAAAAGATGCATGTGCATGCTAAAAACGCGTTTTGGCACAAATCCATGTGCGGGTGCTAAAAAGAGCAGCATCGGCATGCTTTTCACGTCGTTTGGTAGAAATCCACGCGCGCGTTCTGCCAAAAGCACCATTTGCATGCCTATCGTGTGGTTTTGCAGAAAACTGCGTCCGCGTCTACCAAAAGATGCATGCGCATGCTTAAAACGCGTTTTGGCACAAATCCATGTGCGGATGTTAAAAAGAGCAGCATCGGCATGCTTTTCACGTCGTTTGGTAGAAATCCACGCGCGCGTTCTGCCAAAAAGCACCATTTGCATGCATATCGTGTGGTTTTGCAGAAAACTGCGTCCGCGTCTACCAAAAGATGCATGCGCATGCTTAAAACGCGTTTTGACACAAATCCATGTGCGGGTGCTAAAAAGAGCAGCATCGGCATGCTTTTCACGTCGTTTGGTAGAAATCCACACGCGCGTTCTGCCAAAAGCACCATTTGCATGCCTATCGTGTGGTTTTGCAGAAAACTGCGTCCGCGTCTACCAAAAGATGCATGCGCATGCTTAAAACGCGCTTTGGCACAAATCCATGTGCGGATGTCAAAAAGAGCAGCATCGGCATGCTTTTCACGTCGTTTGGTAGAAATCCACGCGCGCGTTCTGCCAAAAGCACCACTTGCATGCATATCGTGTGGTTTTGCAGAAAACTGCGTCCGCGTCTACCAAAAGATGCATGCGCATGCTTAAAACGCGTTTTGGCACAAATCCATGTGCGGGTGCTAAAAAGAGCAGCATCGGCATGCTTTTCACGTCGTTTGGTAGAAATCCACACGCGCGTTCTGCCAAAAGCACCATTTGCATGCATATCGTGTGGTTTTGCAGAAAACTGCGTCCGCGCCTACCAAAAGATGCATGTGCATGCTAAAAACGCGTTTTGGCACAAATCCATGTGCGGGTGCTAAAAAGAGCAGCATCGGCATGCTTTTCACGTCGTTTGGTAGAAATCCACGCGCGCGTTCTGCCAAAAGCACCATTTGCATGCATATCGTGTGGTTTTGCAGAAAACTGCGTCCGCGTCTACCAAAAGATGCATGCGCATGCTTAAAACGCGTTTTGGCACAAATCCATGTGCGGGTGCTAAAAAGAGCAGCATCGGCATGCTTTTCACGTCGTTTGGTAGAAATCCACACGCGCGTTGTGCCAAAAGCACCATTTGCATGCATATCGTGTGGTTTTGCAGAAAACTGCGTCCGCGTCTACCAAAAGATGCATGTGCATGCTAAAAACGCGTTTTGGCACAAATCCATGTGCGGGTGCTAAAAAGAGCAGCATCGGCACGCTTTTCACGTCGTTTGGTAGAAATCCACGCGCGCGTTCTGCCAAAAGCATCATTTGCATGCATATCGTGTGGTTTTGCAGAAAACTGCGTCCGCGTCTACCAAAAGATGCATGCGCATGCTTAAAACGCGTTTTGGCACAAATCCATGTGCGGGTGCTAAAAAGAGCAGCATCGGCATGCTTTTCACGTCGTTTGGTAGAAATCCACACGCGCGTTCTGCCAAAAGCACCATTTGCATGCATATCGTGTGGTTTTGCAGAAAACTGCGTCCGCGTCTACCAAAAGATGCTTGTGCATGCTAAAAACGCGTTTTGGCACAAATCCATGTGCGGGTGCTAAAAAGAGCAGCATCGGCATGCTTTTCACGTCGTTTGGTAGAAATCCACGCGCGCGTTCTGCCAAAAGCACCATTTGCATGCCTATCGTGTGGTTTTGCAGAAAACTGCGTCCGCGTCTACCAAAAGATGCATGCGCATGCTTAAAACGCGCTTTGGCACAAATCCATGTGCGGATGTTAAAAAGAGCAGCATCGGCATGCTTTTCACGTCGTTTGGTAGAAATCCACGCGCGCGTTCTGCCAAAAGCACCATTTGCATGCATATCGTGTGGTTTTGCAGAAAACTGCGTCCGCGTCTACCAAAAGATGCATGCGCATGCTTAAAACGCGTTTTGGCACAAATCCATGTGCGGATGTTAAAAAGAGCAGCATCGGCATGCTTTTCACGTCGTTTGGTAGAAATCCACGCGCGCGTTCTGCCAAAAGCACCATTTGCATGCATACCGTGTGGTTTTGCAGAAAACTGCGTCCGCGTCTACCAAAAGATGCATGCGCATGCTTAAAACGCGTTTTGGCACAAATCCATGTGCGGGTGCTAAAAAGAGCAGCATCGGCATGCTTTTCACGTCGTTTGGTAGAAATCCACACGCGCGTTCTGCCAAAAGCACCATTTGCATGCATATCGTGTGGTTTTGCAGAAAACTGCGTCCGCGTCTACCAAAAGATGCATGTGCATGCTAAAAACGCGTTTTGGCACAAATCCATGTGCGGGTGCTAAAAAGAGCAGCATCGGCATGCTTTTCACGTCGTTTGGTAGAAATCCACGCGCGCGTTCTGCCAAAAGCACCGCATGCATGCGTATCGTGTGGTTTTGCAGAAAACTGCGTCCGCGTCTACCAAAAGATGCATGCGCATGCTTAAAACGCGCTTTGGCACAAATCCATGTGCGGATGATAAAAAGAGCAGCATCGGCATGCTTTTGACGTCGTTTGGTAGAAATCCACGCGCGCGTTCTGCCAAAAGCACCATTTGCCTGCATATCGTGTGGTTTTGCAGAAAACTGCGTCCGCGTCTACCAAAAGATGCATGCGCATGCTTAAAACGCGTTTTGGCACAAATCCATGTGCGGGTGCTAAAAAGAGCAGCATCGGCATGCTTTTCACGTCGTTTGGTAGAAATCCACGCGAGCGTTCTGCCAAAAGCACCATTTGCATGCCTATCGTGTGGTTTTGCAGAAAACTGCGTCCGCGTCTACCAAAAGATGCATGCGCATGCTTAAAACGCGTTTTGGCACAAATCCATGTGCGGGTGCTAAAAAGAGCAGCATCGGCATGCTTTTCACGTCGTTTGGTAGAAATCCACACGCGCGTTCTGCCAAAAGCACCATTTGCATGCATATCGTGTGGTTTTGCAGAAAACTGCGTCCGCGTCTACCAAAAGATGCATGTGCATGCTTAAAACGCGTTTTGGCACAAATCCATGTGCGGGTGCTAAAAAGAGCAGCATCGGCATGCTTTTCACGTCGTTTGGTAGAAATCCACACGCGCGTTCTGCCAAAAGCACCATTTGCATGCATATCGTGTGGTTTTGCAGAAAACTGCGTCCGCGTCTACCAAAAGATGCTTGTGCATGCTAAAAACGCGTTTTGGCACAAATCCATGTGCGGGTGCTAAAAAGAGCAGCATCGGCATGCTTTTCACGTCGTTTGGTAGAAATCCACGCGCGCGTTCTGCCAAAAGCACCATTTGCATGCCTATCGTGTGGTTTTGCAGAAAACTGCGTCCGCGTCTACCAAAAGATGCATGCGCATGCTTAAAACGCGCTTTGGCACAAATCCATGTGCGGATGTTAAAAAGAGCAGCATCGGCATGCTTTTCACGTCGTTTGGTAGAAATCCACGCGCGCGTTCTGCCAAAAGCACCATTTGCATGCATATCGTGTGGTTTTGCAGAAAACTGCGTCCGCGTCTACCAAAAGATGCATGCGCATGCTTAAAACGCGTTTTGGCACAAATCCATGTGCGGATGTTAAAAAGAGCAGCATCGGCATGCTTTTCACGTCGTTTGGTAGAAATCCACGCGCGCGTTCTGCCAAAAGCACCATTTGCATGCATACCGTGTGGTTTTGCAGAAAACTGCGTCCGCGTCTACCAAAAGATGTATGCGCATGCTTAAAACGCGTTTTGGCACAAATCCATGTGCGGGTGCTAAAAAGAGCAGCATCGGCATGCTTTTCACGTCGTTTGGTAGAAATCCACACGCGCGTTCTGCCAAAAGCACCATTTGCATGCATATCGTGTGGTTTTGCAGAAAACTGCGTCCGCGTCTACCAAAAGATGCATGTGCATGCTAAAAACGCGTTTTGGCACAAATCCATGTGCGGGTGCTAAAAAGAGCAGCATCGGCATGCTTTTCACGTCGTTTGGTAGAAATCCACGCGCGCGTTCTGCCAAAAGCACCGCATGCATGCGTATCGTGTGGTTTTGCAGAAAACTGCGTCCGCGTCTACCAAAAGATGCATGCGCATGCTTAAAACGCGCTTTGGCACAAATCCATGTGCGGATGATAAAAAGAGCAGCATCGGCATGCTTTTGACGTCGTTTGGTAGAAATCCACGCGCGCGTTCTGCCAAAAGCACCATTTGCATGTATATCGTGTGGTTTTGCAGAAAACTGCGTCCGCGTCTACCAAAAGATGCATGCGCATGCTTAAAACGCGCTTTGGCACAAATCCATGTGCGGATGTTAAAAAGAGCAGCATCGGCATGCTTTTCACGTCGTTTGGTAGAAATCCACGCGCGCGTTCTGCCAAAAGCACCATTTGCATGCATATCGTGTGGTTTTGCAGAAAACTGCGTCCGCGTCTACCAAAAGATGCATGCGCATGCTTAAAACGCGTTTTGGCACAAATCCATGTGCGGGTGCTAAAAAGAGCAGCATCGGCATGCTTTTCACGTCGTTTGGTAGAAATCCACGCGAGCGTTCTGCCAAAAGCACCATTTGCATGCCTATCGTGTGGTTTTGCAGAAAACTGCGTCCGCGTCTACCAAAAGATGCATGCGCATGCTTAAAACGCGCTTTGGCACAAATCCATGTGCGGATGTTAAAAAGAGCAGCATCGGCATGCTTTTCACGTCGTTTGGTAGAAATCCACGCGCGCGTTCTGCCAAAAGCACCATTTGCATGCATATCGTGTGGTTTTGCAGAAAACTGCGTCCGCGTCTACCAAAAGATGCATGCGCATGCTTAAAACGCGTTTTGGCACAAATCCATGTGGGGATGTTAAAAAGAGCAGCATCGGCATGCTTTTCACGTCGTTTGGTAGAAATCCACGCGCGCGTTCTGCCAAAAGCACCATTTGCATGCATATCGTGTGGTTTTGCAGAAAACTGCGTCCGCGTCTACCAAAAATGCATGCGCATGCTTAAAACGCGTTTTGGCACAAATCCATGTGCGGGTGCTAAAAAGAGCAGCATCGGCATGCTTTTCACGTCGTTTGGTAGAAATCCACACGCGCGTTCTGCCAAAAGCACCATTTGCATGCATATCGTGTGGTTTTGCAGAAAACTGCGTCCGCGTCTACCAAAAGATGCATGTGCATGCTAAAAACGCGTTTTGGCACAAATCCATGTGCGGGTGCTAAAAAGAGCAGCATCGGCATGCTTTTCACGTCGTTTGGTAGAAATCCACGCGCGCGTTCTGCCAAAAGCACCATTTGCATGCCTATCGTGTGGTTTTGCAGAAAACTGCGTCCGCGTCTACCAAAAGATGCATGCGCATGTTTAAAACGCGTTTTGGCACAAATCCATGTGCGGATGTTAAAAAGAGCAGCATCGGCATGCTTTTCACGTCGTTTGGTAGAAATCCACGCGCGCGTTCTGCCAAAAGCACCATTTGCATGCATATCGTGTGGTTTTGCAGAAAACTGCGTCCGCGTCTACCAAAAGATGCATGCGCATGCTTAAAACGCGTTTTGGCACAAATCCATGTGCGGGTGCTAAAAAGAGCAGCATCGGCATGCTTTTCACGTCGTTTGGTAGAAATCCACACGCGCGTTCTGCCAAAAGCACCATTTGCATGCCTATCGTGTGGTTTTGCAGAAAACTGCGTCCGCGTATACCAAAAGATGCATGCGCATGCTTAAAACGCGCTTTGGCACAAATCCATGTGCGGATGTCAAAAAGAGCAGCATCGGCATGCTTTTCACGTCGTTTGGTAGAAATCCACGCGCGCGTTCTGCCAAAAGCACCATTTGCATGCATATCGTGTGGTTTTGCAGAAAACTGCGTCCGCGTCTACCAAAAGATGCATGCGCATGCTTAAAACGCGTTTTGGCACAAATCCATGTGCGGGTGCTAAAAAGAGCAGCATCGGCATGCTTTTCACGTCGTTTGGTAGAAATCCACGCGCGCGTTCTGCCAAAAGCACCATTTGCATGCATATCGTGTGGTTTTGCAGAAAACTGCGTCCGCGTCTACCAAAAGATGCATGCGCATGCTTAAAACGCGTTTTGGCACAAATCCATGTGCGGGTGCTAAAAAGAGCAGCATCGGCATGCTTTTCACGTCGTTTGGTAGAAATCCACACGCGCGTTCTGCCAAAAGCACCATTTGCATGCCTATCGTGTGGTTTTGCAGAAAACTGCGTCCGCGTCTACCAAAAGATGCATGCGCATGCTTAAAACGCGCTTTGGCACAAATCCATGTGCGGATGTCAAAAAGAGCAGCATCGGCATGCTTTTCACGTCGTTTGGTAGAAATCCACGCGCGCGTTCTGCCAAAAGCACCATTTGCATGCATATCGTGTGGTTTTGCAGAAAACTGCGTCCGCGCCTACCAAAAGATGCATGTGCATGCTAAAAACGCGTTTTGGCACAAATCCATGTGCGGGTGCTAAAAAGAGCAGCATCGGCATGCTTTTCACGTCGTTTGGTAGAAATCCACGCGCGCTCTGCCAAAAGCACCATTTGCATGCATATCGTGTGGTTTTGCAGAAAACTGCGTCCGCGTCTACCAAAAGATGCATGCGCATGCTTAAAACGCGTTTTGGCACAAATCCATGTGCGGGTGCTAAAAAGAGCAGCATCGGCATGCTTTTCACGTCGTTTGGTAGAAATCCACACGCGCGTTGTGCCAAAAGCACCATTTGCATGCATATCGTGTGGTTTTGCAGAAAACTGCGTCCGCGTCTCCCAAAAGATGCATGTGCATGCTAAAAACGCGTTTTGGCACAAATCCATGTGCGGGTGCTAAAAAGAGCAGCATCGGCATGCTTTTCACGTCGTTTGGTAGAAATCCACGCGCGCGTTCTGCCAAAAGCATCATTTGCATGCATATCGTGTGGTTTTGCAGAAAACTGCGTCCGCGTCTACCAAAAGATGCATGCGCATGCTTAAAACGCGTTTTGGCACAAATCCATGTGCGGGTGCTAAAAAGAGCAGCATCGGCATGCTTTTCACGTCGTTTGGTAGAAATCCACACGCGCGTTCTGCCAAAAGCACCATTTGCATGCATATCGTGTGGTTTTGCAGAAAACTGCGTCCGCGTCTACCAAAGATGCATGTGCATGCTAAAAACGCGTTTTGGCACAAATCCATGTGCGGGTGCTAAAAAGAGCAGCATCGGCATGCTTTTCACGTCGTTTGGTAGAAATCCACGCGCGCGTTTTGCCAAAAGCACCATTTGCATGCCTATCGTGTGGTTTTGCAGAAAACTGCGTCCGCGTCTACCAAAAGATGCATGCGCATGCTTAAAACGCGCTTTGGCACAAATCCATGTGCGGATGTTAAAAAGAGCAGCATCGGCATGCTTTTCACGTCGTTTGGTAGAAATCCACGCGCGCGTTCTGCCAAAAGCACCATTTGCATGCATATCGTGTGGTTTTGCAGAAAACTGCGTCCGCGTCTACCAAAAGATGCATGCGCATGCTTAAAACGCGTTTTGGCACAAATCCATGTGCGGATGTTAAAAAGAGCAGCATCGGCATGCTTTTCACGTCGTTTGGCAGAAATCCACGCGCGCGTTCTGCCAAAAGCACCATTTGCATGCATACCGTGTGGTTTTGCAGAAAACTGCGTCCGCGTCTACCAAAAGATGCATGCGCATGCTTAAAACGCGTTTTGGCACAAATCCATGTGCGGGTGCTAAAAAGAGCAGCATCGGCATGCTTTTCACGTCGTTTGGTAGAAATCCACACGCGCGTTCTGCCAAAAGCACCATTTGCATGCATATCGTGTGGTTTTGCAGAAAACTGCGTCCGCGTCTACCAAAAGATGCATGTGCATGCTAAAAACGCGTTTTGGCACAAATCCATGTGCGGGTGCTAAAAAGAGCAGCATCGGCATGCTTTTCACGTCGTTTGGTAGAAATCCACGCGCGCGTTCTGCCAAAAGCACCGCATGCATGCGTATCGTGTGGTTTTGCAGAAAACTGCGTCCGCGTCTACCAAAAGATGCATGCGCATGCTTAAAACGCGCTTTGGCACAAATCCATGTGCGGATGTTAAAAAGAGCAGCATCGGCATGCTTTTCACGTCGTTTGGTAGAAATCCACGCGCGCGTTCTGCCAAAAGCACCATTTGCATGCATATCGTGTGGTTTTGCAGAAAACTGCGTCCGCGTCTACCAAAAGATGCATGCGCATGCTTAAAACGCGTTTTGGCACAAATCCATGTGCGGATGTTAAAAAGAGCAGCATCGGCATGCTTTTGACGTCGTTTGGTAGAAATCCACGCGCGCGTTCTGCCAAAAGCACCATTTGCATGCATATCGTGTGGTTTTGCAGAAAACTGCGTCCGCGTCTACCAAAAGATGCATGCGCATGCTTAAAACGCGCTTTGGCACAAATCCATGTGCGGATGTTAAAAAGAGCAGCATCGGCATGCTTTTCACGTCGTTTGGTAGAAATGCACGCGCGCGTTCTGCCAAAAGCACCATTTGCATGCATATCGTGTGGTTTTGCAGAAAACTGCGTCCGCGTCTACCAAAAGATGCATGCGCATGCTTAAAACGCGTTTTGGCACAAATCCTTGTGCGGGTGCTAAAAAGAGCAGCATCGGCATGCTTTTCACGTCGTTTGGTAGAAATCCACGCGAGCGTTCTGCCAAAAGCACCATTTGCATGCCTATCGTGTGGTTTTGCAGAAAACTGCGTCCGCGTCTACCAAAAGATGCATGCGCATGCTTAAAACGCGCTTTGGCACAAATCCATGTGCGGATGTTTAAAAGAGCAGCATCGGCATGCTTTTCACGTCGTTTGGTAGAAATCCACGCGCGCGTTCTGCCAAAAGCACCATTTGCATGCATATCGTGTGGTTTTGCAGAAAACTGCGTCCGCGTCTACCAAAAGATGCATGCGCATGCTTAAAACGCGTTTTGGCACAAATCCATGTGGGGATGTTAAAAAGAGCAGCATCGGCATGCTTTTCACGTCGTTTGGTAGAAATCCACACGCGCGTTCTGCCAAAAGCACCATTTGCATGCATATCGTGTGGTTTTGCAGAAAACTGCGTCCGCGTCTACCAAAAGATGCATGCGCATGCTTAAAACGCGCTTTGGCACAAATCCATGTGCGGATGTTAAAAAGAGCAGCATCGGCATGCTTTTCACGTCGTTTGGTAGAAATCCACGCGCGCGTTCTGCCAAAAGCACCATTTGCATGCATATCGTGTGGTTTTGCAGAAAACTGCGTCCGCGTCTACCAAAAGATGCATGCGCATGCTTAAAACGCGTTTTGGCACAAATCCATGTGCGGGTGCTAAAAAGAGCAGCATCGGCATGCTTTTCACGTCGTTTGGTAGAAATCCACACGCGCGTTCTGCCAAAAGCACCATTTGCATGCATATCGTGTGGTTTTGCAGAAAACTGCGTCCGCGTCTACCAAAAGATGCATGTGCATGCTAAAAACGCGTTTTGGCACAAATCCATGTGCGGGTGCTAAAAAGAGCAGCATCGGCATGCTTTTCACGTCGTTTGGTAGAAATCCACGCGCGCGTTCTGCCAAAAGCACCATTTGCATGCCTATCGTGTGGTTTTGCAGAAAACTGCGTCCGCGTCTACCAAAAGATGCATGCGCATGCTTAAAACGCGTTTTGGCACAAATCCATGTGCGGGTGCTAAAAAGAGCAGCATCGGCATGCTTTTCACGTCGTTTGGTAGAAATCCACACGCGCGTTCTGCCAAAAGCACCATTTGCATGCCTATCGTGTGGTTTTGCAGAAAACTGCGTCCGCGTCTACCAAAAGATGCATGCGCATGCTTAAAACGCGCTTTGGCACAAATCCATGTGCGGATGTTAAAAAGAGCAGCATCGGCATGCTTTTCACGTCGTTTGGTAGAAATCCACGCGCGCGTTCTGCCAAAAGCACCATTTGAATGCATATCGTGCGGTTTTGCAGAAAACTGCGTCCGCGTCTACCAAAAGATGCATGCGCATGCTTAAAACGCGTTTTGGCACAAATCCATGTGCGGGTGCTAAAAAGGGCAGCATCGGCATGCTTTTCACGTCGTTTGGTAGAAATCCACACGCGCGTTCTGCCAAAAGCACCATTTGCATGCATATCGTGTGGTTTTGCAGAAAACTGCGTCCGCGTCTACCAAAACATGCATGCGCATGCTTAAAACGCGTTTTGGCACAAATCCATGTGCGGGTGCTAAAAAGGGCAGCATCGGCATGCTTTTCACGTCGCTTGGTAGAAATCCACACGCGCGTTCTGCCAAAAGCACCATTTGCATGCATATCGTGTGGTTTTGCAGAAAACTGCGTCCGCGTCTACCAAAAGATGCATGCGCATGCTTAAAACGCGTTTTGGCACAAATCCATGTGCGGGTGCTAAAAAGAGCAGCATCGGCATGCTTTTCACGTCGTTTGGTAGAAATCCACACGCGCGTTCTGCCAAAAGCACCATTTGCATGCATATCGTGTGGTTTTGCAGAAAACTGCGTCCGCGCCTACCAAAAGATGCATGCGCATGCTTAAAACGCGCTTTGGCACAAATCCATGTGCGGGTGCTAAAAAGAGCAGCATCGGCATGCTTTTCACGTCGTTTGGTAGAAATCCACGCGCGCGTTCTGCCAAAAGCACCATTTGCATGCCTATCGTGTGGTTTTGCAGAAAACTGCGTCCGCGTCTACCAAAAGATGCATGCGCATGCTTAAAACGCGTTTTGGCACAAATCCATGTGCGGGTGCTAAAAAGAGCAGCATCGGCATGCTTTTCACGTCGTTTGGTAGAAATCCACACGCGCGTTCTGCCAAAAGCACCATTTGCATGCCTATCGTGTGGTTTTGCAGAAAACTGCGTCCGCGTCTACCAAAAGATGCATGCGCATGCTTAAAACGCGCTTTGGCACAAATCCATGTGTGGATGTTAAAAAGAGCAGCATCGGCATGCTTTTCACGTCGTTTGGTAGAAATCCACGCGCGCGTTCTGCCAAAAGCACCATTTGAATGCATATCGTGCGGTTTTGCAGAAAACTGCGTCCGCGTCTACCAAAAGATGCATGCGCATGCTTAAAACGCGTTTTGGCACAAATCCATGTGCGGGTGCTAAAAAGGGCAGCATCGGCATGCTTTTCACGTCGTTTGGTAGAAATCCACACGCGCGTTCTGCCAAAAGCACCATTTGCATGCATATCGTGTGGTTTTGCAGAAAACTGCGTCCGCGTCTACCAAAAGATGCATGCGCATGCTTAAAACGCGTTTTGGCACAAATCCATGTGCGGGTGCTAAAAAGAGCAGCATCGGCATGCTTTTCACGTCGTTTGGTAGAAATCCACACGCGCGTTCTGCCAAAAGCACCATTTGCATGCCTAGCGTGTGGTTTTGCAGAAAACTGCGTCCGCGTCTACCAAAAGATGCATGCGCATGCTTAAAACGCGCTTTGGCACAAATCCATGTGCGGATGTCAAAAAGAGCAGCATCGGCATGCTTTTCACGTCGTTTGGTAGAAATCCACGCGCGCGTTCTGCCAAAAGCACCATTTGCATGCATATCGTGTGGTTTTGCAGAAAACTGCGTCCGCGTCTACCAAAAGATGCATGCGCATGCTTAAAATGCGCTTTGGCACAAATCCATGTGCGGATGTTAAAAAGAGCAGCATCGGCATGCTTTTCACGTCGTTTGGTAGAAATCCACGCGCGCGTTCTGCCAAAAGCACCATTTGAATGCATATCGTGCGGTTTTGCAGAAAACTGCGTCCGCGTCTACCAAAAGATGCATGCGCATGCTTAAAACGCGTTTTGGCACAAATCCATGTGCGGGTGCTAAAAAGGGCAGCATCGGCATGCTTTTCACGTCGTTTGGTAGAAATCCACACGCGCGTTCTGCCAAAAGCACCATTTGCATGCATATCGTGTGGTTTTGCAGAAAACTGCGTCCGCGTCTACCAAAAGATGCATGCGCATGCTTAAAACGCGTTTTGGCACAAATCCATGTGCGGGTGCTAAAAAGGGCAGCATCGGCATGCTTTTCACGTCGTTTGGTAGAAATCCACACGCGCGTTCTGCCAAAAGCACCATTTGCATGCATATCGTGTGGTTTTGCAGAAAACTGCGTCCGCGTCTACCAAAAGATGCATGCGCATGCTTAAAACGCGCTTTGGCACAAATCCATGTGCGGATGTTAAAAAGAGCAGCATCGGCATGCTTTTCACGTCGTTTGGTAGAAATCCACGCGCGCGTTCTGCCAAAAGCACCATTTGCATGCATATCGTGTGGTTTTGCAGAAAACTGCGTCCGCGTCTACCAAAAGATGCATGCGCATGCTTAAAACGCGTTTTGGCACAAATCCATGTGCGGGTGCTAAAAAGAGCAGCATCGGCATGCTTTTCACGTCGTTTGGTAGAAATCCACACGCGCGTTCTGCCAAAACCACCATTTGCATGCATATCGTGTGGTTTTGCAGAAAACTGCGTCCGCGTCTACCAAAAGATGCATGTGCATGCTAAAAACGCGTTTTGGCACAAATTCATGTGCGGGTGCTAAAAAGAGCACCATCGGCATGATTTTCACGTCGTTTGGTAGAAATCCACGCGCGCGTTCTGCCAAAAGCACCATTTGCATGCCTATCGTGTGGTTTTGCAGAAAACTGCGTCCGCGTCTACCAAAAGATGCATGCGCATGCTTAAAACGCGTTTTGGCACAAATCCATGTGCGGGTGCTAAAAAGAGCAGCATCGGCATGCTTTTCACGTCGTTTGGTAGAAATCCACACGCGCGTTCTGCCAAAAGCACCATTTGCATGCATATCGTGTGGTTTTGCAGAAAACTGCGTCCGCGCCTACCAAAAGATGCATGTGCATGCTAAAAACGCGTTTTGGCACAAATCCATGTGCGGGTGCTAAAAAGAGCAGCATCGGCATGCTTTTCACGTCGTTTGGTAGAAATCCACGCGCGCGTTCTGCCAAAAGCACCATTTGCATGCCTATCGTGTGGTTTTGCAGAAAACTGCGTCCGCGTCTACCAAAAGATGCATGCGCATACTTAAAACGCGTTTTGGCACAAATCCATGTGCGGGTGCTAAAAAGAGCAGCATCGGCATGCTTTTCACGTCGTTTGGTGGAAATCCACACGCGCGTTCTGCCAAAAGCACCATTTGCATGCATATCGTGTGGTTTTGCAGAAAACTGCGTCCGCGCCTACCAAAAGATGCATGTGCATGCTAAAAACGCGTTTTGGCACAAATCCATGTGCGGGTGCTAAAAAGAGCAGCATCGGCATGCTTTTCACGTCGTTTGGTAGACATCCACGCGCGCGTTCTGCCAAAAGCACCATTTGCATGCCTATCGTGTGGTTTTCCAGAAAACTGCGTCCGCGTCTACCAAAAGATGCATGCGCATGCTTAAAACGCGTTTTGGCACAAATCCATGTGCGGGTGCTAAAAAGAGCAGCATCGGCATGCTTTTCACGTCGTTTGGTAGAAATCCACACGCGCGTTCTGCCAAAAGCACCATTTGCATGCCTATCGTGTGGTTTTGCAGAAAACTGCGTCCGCGTCTACCAAAAGATGCATGCGCATGCTTAAAATGCGCTTTGGCACAAATCCATGTGCGGATGTTAAAAAGAGCAGCATCGGCATGCTTTTCACGTCGTTTGGTAGAAATCCACGCGCGCGTTCTGCCAAAAGCACCATTTGCATGCATATCGTGTGGTTTTGCAGAAAACTGCGTCCGCGTCTACCAAAAGATGCATGCGCATGCTTAAAACGCGTTTTGGCACAAATCCATGTGCGGGTGCTAAAAAGAGCAGCATCGGCATGCTTTTCACGTCGTTTGGTAGAAATCCACACGCGCGTTCTGCCAAAAGCACCATTTGCATGCATATCGTGTGGTTTTGCAGAAAACTGCGTCCGCGCCTACCAAAAGATGCATGCGCATGCTTAAAACGCGTTTTGGCACAAATCCATGGGCGGGTGCTAAAAAGAGCAGCATCGGCATGCTTTTTACGTCGTTTGGTAGAAATCCACGCGCGCGTTCTGCCAAAAGCACCATTTGCATGCCTATCGTGTGGTTTTGCAGAAAACTGCGTCCGCGTCTACCAAAAGGTGCATGCGCATGCTTAAAACGCGTTTTGGCACAAATCCATGTGCGGGTGCTAAAAAGAGCAGCATCGGCATGCTTTTCACGTCGTTTGGTAGAAATCCACACGCGCGTTCTGCCAAAAGCACCATTTGCATGCCTATCGTGTGGTTTTGCAGAAAACTGCGTCCGCGTCTACCAAAAGATGCATGCGCATGCTTAAAACGCGCTTTGGCACAAATCCATGTGCGGATGTTAAAAAGAGCAGCATCGGCATGCTTTTCACGTCGTTTGGTAGAAATCCACGCGCGCGTTCTGGCAAAAGCACCATTTGAATGCATATCGTGTGGTTTTGCAGAAAACTGCGTCCGCGCCTACCAAAAGATGCATGTGCATGCTAAAAACGCGTTTTGGCACAAATCCATGTGCGGGTGCTAAAAAGAGCAGCATCGGCATGCTTTTCACGTCGTTTGGTAGAAATCCACGCGCGCGTTCTGCCAAAAGCACCATTTGCATGCCTATCGTGTGGTTTTCCAGAAAACTGCGTCCGCGTCTACCAAAAGATGCATGCGCATGCTTAAAACGCGTTTTGGCACAAATCCATGTGCGGGTGCTAAAAAGAGCAGCATCGGCATGCTTGTCACGTCGTTTGGTAGAAATCCACACGCGCGTTCTGCCAAAAGCACCATTTGCATGCCTATCGTGTGGTTTTGCAGAAAACTGCGTCCGCGTCTACCAAAAGATGCATGCGCATGCTTAAAACGCGCTTTGGCACAAATCCATGTGCGGATGTTAAAAAGAGCAGCATCGGCATGCTTTTCACGTCGTTTGGTAGAAATCCACGCGCGCGTTCTGCCAAAAGCACCATTTGCATGCATATCGTGTGGTTTTGCAGAAAACTGCGTCCGCGTCTACCAAAAGATGCATGCGCATGCTTAAAACGCGTTTTGGCACAAATCCATGTGCGGGTGCTAAAAAGAGCAGCATCGGCATGCTTTTCACGTCGTTTGGTAGAAATCCACACGCGCGTTCTGCCAAAAGCACCATTTGCATGCATATCGTGTGGTTTTGCAGAAAACTGCGTCCGCGCCTACCAAAAGATGCATGTGCATGCTAAAAACGCGTTTTGGCACAAATCCATGTGCGGGTGCTAAAAAGAGCAGCATCGGCATGCTTTTCACGTCGTTTGGTAGAAATCCACGCGCGCGTTCTGCCAAAAGCACCATTTGCATGCATATCGTGTGGTTTTGCAGAAAACTGCGTCCGCGTCTACCAAAAGATGCATGCGCATGCTTAAAACGCGTTTTGGCACAAATCCATGTGCGGGTGCTAAAAAGAGCAGCATCGGCATGCTTTTCACGTCGTTTGGTAGAAATCCACACGCGCGTTCTGCCAAAAGCACCATTTGCATGCATATCGTGTGGTTTTGCAGAAAACTGCGTCCGCGTCTACCAAAAGATGCATGTGCATGCTAAAAACGCGTTTTGGCACAAATCCATGTGCGGGTGCTAAAAAGAGCAGCATCGGCATGCTTTTCACGTCGTTTGGTAGAAATCCACGCACGCGTTCTGCCAAAAGCACCATTTGCATGCCTATCGTGTGGTTTTGCAGAAAACTGCGTCCGCGTCTACCAAAAGATGCATGCGCATGCTTAAAACGCGTTTTGGCACAAATCCATGTGCGGATGTTAAAAAGAGCAGCATCGGCATGCTTTTCACGTCGTTTGGTAGAAATCCACGCGCGCGTTCTGCCAAAAGCACCATTTGCATGCATATCGTGTGGTTTTGCAGAAAACTGCGTCCGCGTCTACCAAAAGATGCATGCGCATGCTTAAAACGCGTTTTGGCACAAATCCATGTGCGGGTGCTAAAAAGAGCAGCATCGGCATGCTTTTCATGTCGTTTGGTAGAAATCCACACGCGCGTTCTGCCAAAAGCACCATTTGCATGCCTATCGTGTGGTTTTGCAGAAAACTGCGTCCGCGTCTACCAAAAGATGCATGCGCATGCTTAAAACGCGCTTTGGCACAAATCCATGTGCGGATGTCAAAAAGAGCAGCATCGGCATGCTTTTCACGTCGTTTGGTAGAAATCCACGCGCGCGTTCTGCCAAAAGCACCATTTGCATGCATATCGTGTGGTTTTGCAGAAAACTGCGTCCGCGTCTACCAAAAGATGCATGCGCATGCTTAAAACGCGTTTTGGCACAAATCCATGTGCGGGTGCTAAAAAGAGCAGCATCGGCATGCTTTTCACGTCGTTTGGTAGAAATCCACACGCGCGTTCTGCCAAAAGCACCATTTGCATGCATATCGTGTGGTTTTGCAGAAAACTGCGTCCGCGTCTACCAAAAGATGCATGCGCATGCTTAAAACGCGCTTTGGCACAAATCCATGTGCGGATGTTAAAAAGAGCAGCATCGGCATGCTTTTCACGTCGTTTGGTAGAAATCCACACGCGCGTTCTGCCAAAAGCACCATTTGCATGCATATCGTGTGGTTTTGCAGAAAACTGCGTCCGCGTCTACCAAAAGATGCATGCGCATGCTAAAAACGCGTTTTGGCACAAATCCATGTGCGGGTGCTAAAAAGAGCAGCATCGGCATGCTTTTCACGTCGTTTGGTAGAAATCCACACGCGCGTTCTGCCAAAAGCACCATTTGCATGCATATCGTGTGGTTTTGCAGAAAACTGCGTCCGCGCCTACCAAAAGATGCATGCGCATGCTTAAAACGCGTTTTGGCACAAATCCATGTACGGATGTTAAAAAGAGCAGCATCGGCATGCTTTTCACGTCGTTTGGTAGAAATCCACACGCGCGTTCTGCCAAAAGCACCATTTGCATGCATATCGTGTGGTTTTGCAGAAAACTGCGTCCGCGTCTACCAAAAGATGCATGTGCATGCTAAAAACGCGTTTTGGCACAAATCCATGTGCGGGTGCTAAAAAGAGCAGCATCGGCATGCTTTTCACGTCGTTTGGTAGAAATCCACGCGCGCGTTCTACCAAAAGCACCATTTGCATGCCTATCGTGTGGTTTTGCAGAAAACTGCGTCCGCGTCTACCAAAAGATGCATGTGCATGCTAAAAACGCGTTTTGGCACAAATCCATGTGCGGGTGCTAAAAAGAGCAGCATCGGCATGCTTTTCACGTCGTTTGGTAGAAATCCACGCGCGCGTTCTGCCAAAAGCACCATTTGCATGCCTATCGTGTGGTTTTGCAGAAAACTGCGTCCGCGTCTACCAAAAGATGCATGCGCATGCTTAAAACGCGCTTTGGCACAAATTCATGTGCGGATGTTAAAAAGAGCAGCATCGGCATGCTTTTCACGTCGTTTGGTAGAAATCCACGCGCGCGTTCTGCCAAAAGCACCATTTGCATGCATATCGTGTGGTTTTGCAGAAAACTGCGTCCGCGTCTACCAAAAGATGCATGCGCATGCTTAAAACGCGTTTTGGCACAAATCCATGTGCGGATGTTAAAAAGAGCAGCATCGGCATGCTTTTCACGTCGTTTGGTAGAAATCCACGCGCGCGTTCTGCCAAAAGCACCATTTGCATGCATACCGTGTGGTTTTGCAGAAAACTGCGTCCGCGTCTACCAAAAGATGCATGCGCATGCTTAAAACGCGTTTTGGCACAAATCCATGTGCGGGTGCTAAAAAGAGCAGCATCGGCATGCTTTTCACGTCGTTTGGTAGAAATCCACACGCGCGTTCTGCCAAAAGCACCATTTGCATGCATATCGTGTGGTTTTGCAGAAAACTGCGTCCGCGTCTACCAAAAGATGCATGTGCATGCTAAAAACGCGTTTTGGCACAAATCCATGTGCGGGTGCTAAAAAGAGCAGCATCGGCATGCTTTTCACGTCGTTTGGTAGAAATCCACGCGCGCGTTCTGCCAAAAGCACCGCATGCATGCGTATCGTGTGGTTTTGCAGAAAACTGCGTCCGCGTCTACCAAAAGATGCATGCGCATGCTTAAAACGCGCTTTGGCACAAATCCATGTGCGGATGTTAAAAAGAGCAGCATCGGCATGCTTTTCACGTCGTTTGGTAGAAATCCACGCGCGCGTTCTGCCAAAAGCACCATTTGCATGCATATCGTGTGGTTTTGCAGAAAACTGCGTCCGCGTCTACCAAAAGATGCATGCGCATGCCTAAAACGCGTTTTGGCACAAATCCATGTGCGGATGTTAAAAAGAGCAGCATCGGCATGCTTTTCACGTCGTTTGGTAGAAATCCACGCGCGCGTTCTGCCAAAAGCACCATTTGCATGCATACCGTGTGGTTTTGCAGAAAACTGCGTCCGCGTCTACCAAAAGATGCATGCGCATGCTTAAAACGCGTTTTGGCACAAATCCATGTGCGGGTGCTAAAAAGAGCAGCATCGGCATGCTTTTCACGTCGTTTGGTAGAAATCCACACGCGCGTTCTGCCAAAAGCACCATTTGCATGCATATCGTGTGGTTTTGCAGAAAACTGCGTCCGCGCCTACCAAAAGATGCATGTGCATGCTAAAAACGCGTTTTGGCACAAATCCATGTGCGGGTGCTAAAAAGAGCAGCATCGGCATGCTTTTCACGTCGTTTGGTAGAAATCCACGCGCGCGTTCTGCCAAAAGCACCATTTGCATGCATATCGTGTGGTTTTGCAGAAAACTGCGTCCGCGTCTACCAAAAGATGCATGCGCATGCTTAAAACGCGTTTTGGCACAAATCCATGTGCGGGTGCTAAAAAGAGCAGCATCGGCATGCTTTTCACGTCGTTTGGTAGAAATCCACACGCGCGTTCTGCCAAAAGCACCATTTGCATGCATATCGTGTGGTTTTGCAGAAAACTGCGTCCGCGTCTACCAAAAGATGCATGTGCATGCTAAAAACGCGTTTTGGCACAAATCCATGTGCGGGTGCTAAAAAGAGCAGCATCGGCATGCTTTTCACGTTGTTTGGTAGAAATCCACGCGCGCGTTCTGCCAAAAGCACCATTTGCATGCCTATCGTGTGGTTTTGCAGAAAACTGCGTCCGCGTCTACCAAAAGATGCATGCGCATGCTTAAAACGCGTTTTGGCACAAATCCATGTGCGGATGGTAAGAAGAGCAGCATCGGCATGCTTTTCACGTCGTTTGGTAGAAATCCACGCGCGCGTTCTGCCAAAAGCACGATTTGCATGCATATCGTGTGGTTTTGCAGAAAACTGCGTCCGCGTCTACCAAAAGATGCATGCGCATGCTTAAAACGCGTTTTGGCACAAATCCATGTGCGGGTGCTAAAAAGAGCAGCATCGGCATGCTTTTCACGTCGTTTGGTAGAAATCCACACGCGCGTTCTGCCAAAAGCACCATTTGCATGCCTATCGTGTGGTTTTGCAGAAAACTGCGTCCGCGTCTACCAAAAGATGCATGCGCATGCTTAAAACGCGCTTTGGCACAAATCCATGTGCGGATGTCAAAAAGAGCAGCATCGGCATGCTTTTCACGTCGTTTGGTAGAAATCCACGCGCGCGTTCTGCCAAAAGCACCATTTGCATGCATATCGTGTGGTTTTGCAGAAAACTGCGTCCGCGTCTACCAAAAGATGCATGCGCATGCTTAAAACGCGTTTTGGCACAAATCCATGTGCGGGTGCTAAAAAGAGCAGCATCGGCATGCTTTTCACGTCGTTTGGTAGAAATCCACACGCGCGTTCTGCCAAAAGCACCATTTGCATGCATATCGTGTGGTTTTGCAGAAAACTGCGTCCGCGTCTACCAAAAGATGCATGCGCATGCTTAAAACGCGCTTTGGCACAAACCCATGTGCGGATGTTAAAAAGAGCAGCATCGGCATGCTTTTCACGCCGTTTGGTAGAAATCCACGCGCGCGTTCTGCCAAAAGCACCATTTGCATGCATATCGTGTGGTTTTGCAGAAAACTGCGTCCGCGTCTACCAAAAGATGCATGCGCATGCTTAAAACGCGTTTTGGCACAAATCCATGTGCGGGTGCTAAAAAGAGCAGCATCGGCATGCTTTTCACGTCGTTTGGTAGAAATCCACACGCGCGTTCTGCCAAAAGCACCATTTGCATGCATATCGTGTGGTTTTGCAGAAAACTGCGTCCGCGCCTACCAAAAGATGCATGTGCATGCTAAAAACGCGTTTTGGCACAAATCCATGTGCGGGTGCTAAAAAGAGCAGCATCGGCATGCTTTTCACGTCGTTTGGTAGAAATCCACGCGCGCGTTCTGCCAAAAGCACCATTTGCATGCATATCGTGTGCTTTTGCAGAAAACTGCGTCCCCGTCTACCAAAAGATGCATGCGCATGCTTAAAACGCGTTTTGGCACAAATCCATGTGCGGGTGCTAAAAAGAGCAGCATCGGCATGCTTTTCACGTCGTTTGGTAGAAATCCACACGCGCGTTGTGCCAAAAGCACCATTTGCATGCATATCGTGTGGTTTTGCAGAAAACTGCGTCCGCGTCTACCACAAGATGCATGTGCATGCTAAAAACGCGTTTTGGCACAAATCCATGTGCGGGTGCTAAAAAGAGCAGCATCGGCATGCTTTTCACGTCGTTTGGTAGAAATCCACGCGCGCGTTCTGCCAAAAGCATCATTTGCATGCATATCGTGTGGTTTTGCAGAAAACTGCGTCCGCGTCTACCAAAAGATGCATGCGCATGCTTAAAACGCGTTTTGGCACAAATCCATGTGCGGGTGCTAAAAAGAGCAGCATCGGCATGCTTTTCACGTCGTTTGGTAGAAATCCACACGCGCGTTCTGCCAAAAGCACCATTTGCATGCATATCGTGTGGTTTTGCAGAAAACTGCGTCCGCGTCTACCAAAAGATGCATGTGCATGCTAAAAACGCGTTTTGGCACAAATCCATGTGCGGGTGCTAAAAAGAGCAGCATCGGCATGCTTTTCACGTCGTTTGGTAGAAATCCACGCGCGCGTACTGCCAAAAGCACCATTTGAATGCCTATCGTGTGGTTTTGCAGAAAACTGCGTCCGCGTCTACCAAAAGATGCATGCGCATGCTTAAAACGCGCTTTGGCACAAATTCATGTGCGGATGTTAAAAAGAGCAGCATCGGCATGCTTTTCACGTCGTTTGGTAGAAATCCACGCGCGCGTTCTGCCAAAAGCACCATTTGCATGCATATCGTGTGGTTTTGCAGAAAACTGCGTCCGCGTCTACCAAAAGATGCATGCGCATGCTTAAAACGCGTTTTGGCACAAATCCATGTGCGGATGTTAAAAAGAGCAGCATCGGCATGCTTTTCACGTCGTTTGGTAGAAATCCACGCGCGCGTTCTGCCAAAAGCACCATTTGCATGCATACCGTGTAGTTTTGCAGAAAACTGCGTCCGCGTCTACCAAAAGATGCATGCGCATGCTTAAAACGCGTTTTGGCACAAATCCATGTGCGGGTGCTAAAAAGAGCAGCATCGGCATGCTTTTCACGTCGTTTGGTAGAAATCCACACGCGCGTTCTGCCAAAAGCACCATTTGCATGCATATCGTGTGGTTTTGCAGAAAACTGCGTCCGCGTCTACCAAAAGATGCATGTGCATGCTAAAAACGCGTTTTGGCACAAATCCATGTGCGGGTGCTAAAAAGAGCAGCATCGGCATGCTTTTCACGTCGTTTGGTAGAAATCCACGCGCGCGTTCTGCCAAAAGCACCGCATGCATGCGTATCGTGTGGTTTGCAGAAAACTGCGTCCGCGTCTACCAAAAGATGCATGCGCATGCTTAAAACGCGCTTTGGCACAAATCCATGTGCGGATGTTAAAAAGAGCAGCATCGGCATGCTTTTCACGTCGTTTGGTAGAAATCCACGCGCGCGTTCTGCCAAAAGCACCATTTGCATGCATATCGTGTGGTTTTGCAGAAAACTGCGTCCGCGTCTACCAAAAGATGCATGCGCATGCTTAAAACGCGTTTTGGCACAAATCCATGTGCGGATGTTAAAAAGAGCAGCATCGGCATGCTTTTGACGTCGTTTGGCAGAAATCCACGCGCGCGTTCTGCCAAAAGCACCATTTGCATGCATATCGTGTGGTTTTGCAGAAAACTGCGTCCGCGTCTACCAAAAGATGCATGCGCATGCTTAAAACGCGCTTTGGCACAAATCCATGTGCGGATGTTAAAAAGAGCAGCATCGGCATGCTTTTCACGTCGTTTGGTAGAAATCCACGCGCGCGTTCTGCCAAAAGCACCATTTGCATGCATATCGTGTTGTTTTGCAGAAAACTGCGTCCGCGTCTACCAAAAGATGCATGCGCATGCTTAAAACGCGTTTTGGCACAAATCCATGTGCGGGTGCTAAAAAGAGCAGCATCGGCATGCTTTTCACGTCGTTTGGTAGAAATCCACGCGAGCGTTCTGCCAAAAGCACCATTTGCATGCCTATCGTGTGGTTTTGCAGAAAACTGCGTCCGCGTCTACCAAAAGATGCATGCGCATGCTTAAAACGCGCTTTGGCACAAATCCATGTGCGGATGTTAAAAAGAGCAGCATCGGCATGCTTTTCACGTCGTTTGGTAGAAATCCACGCGCGCGTTCTGCCAAAAGCACCATTTGCATGCATATCGTGTGGTTTTGCAGAAAACTGCGTCCGCGTCTACCAAAAGATGCATGCGCATGCTTAAAACGCGTTTTGGCACAAATCCATGTGCGGATGTTAAAAAGAGCAGCATCGGCATGCTTTTCACGTCGTTTGGTAGAAATCCACGCGCGCGTTCTGCCAAAAGCACCATTTGCATGCATATCGTGTGGTTTTGCAGAAAACTGCGTCCGCGTCTACCAAAAGATGCATGCGCATGCTTAAAACGCGCTTTGGCACAAATCCATGTGCGGATGTTAAAAAGAGCAGCATCGGCATGCTTTTCACGTCGTTTGGTAGAAATCCACGCGCGCGTTCTGCCAAAAGCACCATTTGCATGCATATCGTGTGGTTTTGCAGAAAACTGCGTCCGCGTCTACCAAAAGATGCATGCGCATGCTTAAAACGCGTTTTGGCACAAATCCATGTGCGGGTGCTAAAAAGAGCAGCATCGGCATGCTTTTCACGTCGTTTGGTAGAAATCCACACGCGCGTTCTGCCAAAAGCACCATTTGCATGCATATCGTGTGGTTTTGCAGAAAACTGCGTCCGCGTCTACCAAAAGATGCATGTGCATGCTAAAAACGCGTTTTGCACAAATCCATGTGCGGGTGCTAAAAAGAGCAGCATCGCATTGCTTTTCACGTCGTTTGGTAGAAATCCACGCGCGCGTTCTGCCAAAAGCACCATTTGCATGCCTATCGTGTGGTTTTGCAGAAAACTGCGTCCGCGTCTACCAAAAGATGCATGCGCATGCTTAAAACGCGTTTTGGCACAAATCCATGTGCGGGTGCTAAAAAGAGCAGCATCGGCATGCTTTTCACGTCGTTTGGTAGAAATCCACACGCGCGTTCTGCCAAAAGCACCATTTGCATGCCTATCGTGTGGTTTTGCAGAAAACTGCGTCCGCGTCTACCAAAAGATGCATGCGCATGCTTAAAACGCGCTTTGGCACAAATCCATGTGCGGATGTTAAAAAGAGCAGCATCGGCATGCTTTTCACGTCGTTTGGTAGAAATCCACGCGCGCGTTCTGCCAAAAGCACCATTTGCATGCATGTCGTGCGGTTTTGCAGAAAACTGCGTCCGCGTCTACCAAAAGATGCATGCGCATGCTTAAAACGCGTTTTGGCACAAATCCATGTGCGGGTGCTAAAAAGGGCAGCATCGGCATGCTTTTCACGTCGTTTGGTAGAAATCCACACGCGCGTTCTGCCAAAAGCACCATTTGCATGCATATCGTGTGGTTTTGCAGAAAACTGCGTCCGCGTCTACCAAAAGATGCATGCGCATGCTTAAAACGCGTTTTGGCACAAATCCATGTGCGGGTGCTAAAAAGGGCAGCATCGGCATGCTTTTCACGTCGTTTGGTAGAAATCCACACGCGTGTTCTGCCAAAAGCACCATTTGCATGCATATCGTGTGGTTTTGCAGTAAACTGCGTCCGCGTCTACCAAAAGATGCATGCGCATGCTTAAAACGCGCTTTGGCACAAATCCATGTGCGGATGTTAAAAAGAGCAGCATCGGCATGCTTTTCACGTCGTTTGGTAGAAATCCACGCGCGCGTTCTGCCAAAAGCACCATTTGCATGCATATCGTGTGGTTTTGCAGAAAACTGCGTCCGCGTCTACCAAAAGATGCATGCGCTTGCTTAAAACGCGTTTTGGCACAAATCCATGTGCGGGTGCTAAAAAGAGCAGCATCGGCATGCTTTTCACGTCGTTTGGTAGAAATCCACACGCGCGTTCTGCCAAAACCACCATTTGCATGCATATCGTGTGGTTTTGCAGAAAACTGCGTCCGCGTCTACCAAAAGATGCATGTGCATGCTAAAAACGCGTTTTGGCACAAATTCATGTGCGGGTGCTAAAAAGAGCACCATCGGCATGATTTTCACGTCGTTTGGTAGAAATCCACGCGCGCGTTCTGCCAAACGCACCATTTGCATGCCTATCGTGTGGTTTTGCAGAAAACTGCGTCCGCGTCTACCAAAAGATGCATGCGCATGCTTAAAACGCGTTTTGGCACAAATCCATGTGCGGGTGCTAAAAAGAGCAGCATCGGCATGCTTTTCACGTCGTTTGGTAGAAATCCACACGCGCGTTCTGCCAAAAGCACCATTTGCATGAATATCGTGTGGTTTTGCAGAAAACTGCGTCCGCGCCTACCAAAAGATGCATGTGCATGCTAAAAACGCGTTTTGGCACAAATCCATGTGCGGGTGCTAAAAAGAGCAGCATCGGCATGCTTTTCACGTCGTTTGGTAGAAATCCACGCGCGCGTTCTGCCAAAAGCACCATTTGCATGCCTATCGTGTGGTTTTCCAGAAAACTGCGTCCGCGTCTACCAAAAGATGCATGCGCATGCTTAAAACGCGCTTTGGCACAAATCCATGTGCGGATGTTAAAAAGAGCAGCATCGGCATGCTTTTCACCTCGTTTGGTAGAAATCCACGCGCGCGTTCTGCCAAAAGCACCATTTGCATGCATATCATGTGGTTTTGCAGAAAACTGCGTCCGCGTCTACCAAAAGATGCATGCGCATGCTTAAAACGCGCTTTGGCACAAATCCATGTGCGGATGTTAAAAAGAGCAGCATCGGCATGCTTTTCACGTCGTTTGGTAGAAATCCACGCGCGCGTTCTGCCAAAAGCACCATTTGCATGCATATCGTGTGGTTTTGCAGAAAACTGCGTCCGCGTCTACCAAAAGATGCATGCGCATGCTTAAAACGCGTTTTGGCACAAATCCATGTGCGGGTGCTAAAAAGAGCAGCATCGGCATGCTTTTCACGTCGTTTGGTAGAAATCCACACGCGCGTTCTGCCAAAAGCACCATTTGCATGCATATCGTGTGGTTTTGCAGAAAACTGCGTCCGCGTCTACCAAAAGATGCATGTGCATGCTAAAAACGCGTTTTGGCACAAATCCATGTGCGGGTGCTAAAAAGAGCAGCATCGGCATGCTTTTCACGTCGTTTGGTAGAAATCCACGCGCGCGTTCTGCCAAAAGCACCATTTGCATGCCTATCGTGTGGTTTTGCAGAAAACTGCGTCCGCGTCTACCAAAAGATGCATGCGCATGCTTAAAACGCGTTTTGGCACAAATCCATGTGCGGATGTTAAAAAGAGCAGCATCGGCATGCTTTTCACGTCGTTTGGTAGAAATCCACACGCGCGTTCTGCCAAAAGCACCATTTGCATGCATATCGTGTGGTTTTGCAGAAAACTGCGTCCGCGTCTACCAAAAGATGCATGCGCATGCTTAAAACGCGCTTTGGCACAAATCCATGTGCGGATGTTAAAAAGAGCAGCATCGGCATGCTTTTCACGTCGTTTGGTAGAAATCCACGCGCGCGTTCTGCCAAAAGCACCATTTGCATGCATATCGTGTGGTTTTGCAGAAAACTGCGTCCGCGTCTACCAAAAGATGCATGCGCATGCTTAAAACGCGTTTTGGCACAAATCCATGTGCGGATGTTAAAAAGAGCAGCATCGGCATGCTTTTCACGTCGTTTGGTAGAAATCCACGCGCGCGTTCTGCCAAAAGCACCATTTGCATGCATATCGTGTGGTTTTGCAGAAAACTGCGTCCGCGTCTACCAAAAGATGCATGCGCATGCTTAAAACGCGCTTTGGCACAAATCCATGTGCGGATGTTAAAAAGAGCAGCATCGGCATGCTTTTCACGTCGTTTGGTAGAAATCCACGCGCGCGTTCTGCCAAAAGCACCATTTGCATGCATATCGTGTGGTTTTGCAGAAAACTGCGTCCGCGTCTACCAAAAGATGCATGCGCATTCTTAAAACGCGTTTTGGCACAAATCCATGTGCGGGTGCTAAAAAGAGCAGCATCGGCATGCTTTTCACGTCGTTTGGTAGAAATCCACACGCGCGTTCTGCCAAAAGCACCATTTGCATGCATATCGTGTGGTTTTGCAGAAAACTGCGTCCGCGTCTACCAAAAGATGCATGTGCATGCTAAAAACGCGTTTTGGCACAAATCCATGTGCGGGTGCTAAAAAGAGCAGCATCGCATTGCTTTTCACGTCGTTTGGTAGAAATCCACGCGCGCGTTCTGCCAAAAGCACCATTTGCATGCCTATCGTGTGGTTTTGCAGAAAACTGCGTCCGCGTCTACCAAAAGATGCATGCGCATGCTTAAAACGCGTTTTGGCACAAATCCATGTGCGGGTGCTAAAAAGAGCAGCATCGGCATGCTTTTCACGTCGTTTGGTAGAAATCCACACGCGCGTTCTGCCAAAAGCACCATTTGCATGCCTATCGTGTGGTTTTGCAGAAAACTGCGTCCGCGTCTACCAAAAGATGCATGCGCATGCTTAAAACGCGCTTTGGCACAAATCCATGTGCGGATGTTAAAAAGAGCAGCATCGGCATGCTTTTCACGTCGTTTGGTAGAAATCCACGCGCGCGTTCTGCCAAAAGCACCATTTGCATGCATATCGTGCGGTTTTGCAGAAAACTGCGTCCGCTTCTACCAAAAGATGCATGCGCATGCTTAAAACGCGTTTTGGCACAAATCCATGTGCGGGTGCTAAAAAGGGCAGCATCGGCATGCTTTTCACGTCGTTTGGTAGAAATCCACACGCGCGTTCTGCCAAAAGCACCATTTGCATGCATATCGTGTGGTTTTGCAGAAAACTGCGTCCGCGTCTACCAAAAGATGCATGCGCATGCTTAAAACGCGTTTTGGCACAAATCCATGTGCGGGAGCTAAAAAGGGCAGCATCGGCATGCTTTTCACGTCGTTTGGTAGAAATCCACACGCGCGTTCTGCCAAAACCACCATTTGCATGCATATCGTGTGGTTTTGCAGAAAACTGCGTCCGCGTCTACCAAAAGATGCATGTGCATGCTAAAAACGCGTTTTGGCACAAATTCATGTGCGGGTGCTAAAAAGAGCACCATCGGCATGATTTTCACGTCGTTTGGTAGAAATCCACGCGCGCGTTCTGCCAAAAGCACCATTTGCATGCCTATCGTGTGGTTTTGCAGAAAACTGCGTCCGCGTCTACCAAAAGACGCATGCGCATGCTTAAAACGCGTTTTGGCACAAATCCATGTGCGGGTGCTAAAAAGAGCAGCATCGGCATGCTTTTCACGTCGTTTGGTAGAAATCCACACGCGCGTTCTGCCAAAAGCACCATTTGCATGCATATCGTGTGGTTTTGCAGAAAACTGCGTCCGCGCCTACCAAAAGATGCATGTGCATGCTAAAAACGCGTTTTGGCACAAATCCATGTGCGGGTGCTAAAAAGAGCAGCATCGGCATGCTTTTCACGTCGTTTGGTAGAAATCCACGCGCGCGTTCTGCCAAAAGCACCATTTGCATGCCTATCGTGTGGTTTTCCAGAAAACTGCGTCCGCGTCTACCAAAAGATGCATGCGCATGCTTAAAACGCGCTTTGGCACAAATCCATGTGCGGATGTTAAAAAGAGCAGCATCGGTATGCTTTTCACGTCGTTTGGTAGAAATCCACGCGCGCGTTCTGCCAAAAGCACCATTTGCATGCATATCGTGTGGTTTTGCAGAAAACTGCGTCCGCGTCTACCAAAAGATGAATGCGCATGCTTAAAACGCGTTTTGGCACAAATCCATGTGCGGATGTTAAAAAGAGCAGCATCGGCATGCTTTTCACGTCGTTTGGTAGAAATCCACGCGCGCGTTCTGCCAAAAGCACCATTTGCATGCATATCGTGTGGTTTTGCAGAAAACTGCGTCCGCGTCTACCAAAAGATGCATGCGCATGCTTAAAACGCGCTTTGGCACAAATGCATGTGCGGATGTTAAAAAGAGCAGCATCGGCATGCTTTTCACGTCGTTTGGTAGAAATCCACGCGCGCGTTCTGCCAAAAGCACCATTTGCATGCATATCGTGTGGTTTTGCAGAAAACTGCGTCCGCGTCTACCAAAAGATGCATGCGCATGCTTAAAACGCGTTTTGGCACAAATCCATGTTTGGGTGCTAAAAAGAGCAGCATCGGCATGCTTTTCACGTCGTTTGGTAGAAATCCACACGCGCGTTCTGCCAAAAGCACCATTTGCATGCATATCGTGTGGTTTTGCAGAAAACTGCGTCCGCGTCTACCAAAAGATGCATGTGCATGCTAAAAACGCGTTTTGGCACAAATCCATGTGCGGGTGCTAAAAAGAGCAGCATCGGCATGCTTTTCACGTCGTTTGGTAGAAATCCACGCGCGCGTTCTGCCAAAAGCACCATTTGCATGCCTATCGTGTGGTTTTGCAGAAAACTGCGTCCGCGTCTACCAAAAGATGCATGCGCATGCTTAAAACGCGTTTTGGCACAAATCCATGTGCGGGTGCTAAAAAGAGCAGCATCGGCATGCTTTTCACGTCGTTTGGTAGAAATCCACGCGCGCGTTCTGCCAAAAGCACCATTTGCATGCCTATCGTGTGGTTTTGCAGAAAACTGCGTCCGCGTCTACCAAAAGATGCATGCGCATGCTTAAAACGCGTTCTGGCACAAATCCATGTGCGGATGTTAAAAAGAGCAGCATCGGCATGCTTTTCACGTCGTTTGGTAGAAATCCACGCGCGCGTTCTGCCAAAAGCACCATTTGCATGCATATCGTGTGGTTTTGCAGAAAACTGCGTCCGCGTCTACCAAAAGATGCATGCGCATGCTTAAAACGCATTTTGGCACAAATCCATGTGCGGGTGCTAAAAAGAGCAGCATCGGCATGCTTTTCACGTCGTTTGGTAGAAATCCACACGCGCGTTCTGCCAAAAGCACCATTTGCATGCATATCGTGTGGTTTTGCAGAAAACTGCGTCCGCGTCTACCAAAAGATGCATGTGCATGCTAAAAACGCGTTTTGGCACAAATCCATGTGCGGGTGCTAAAAAGAGCAGCATCGGCATGCTTTTCACGTCGTTTGGTAGAAATCCACGCGCGCGTTCTGCCAAAAGCACCATTTGCATGCCTATCGTGTGGTTTTGCAGAAAACTGCGTCCGCGTCTACCAAAAGATGCATGCGCATGCTTAAAACGCGTTTTGGCACAAATCCATGTGCGGATGTTAAAAAGAGCAGCATCGGCATGCTTTTCACGTCGTTTGGTAGAAATCCACGCGCGCGTTCTGCCAAAAGCACCATTTGCATGCATATCGTGTGGTTTTGCAGAAAACTGCGTCCGCGTCTACCAAAAGATGCATGCGCATGCTTAAAACGCGTTTTGGCACAAATCCATGTGCGGGTGCTAAAAAGAGCAGCATCGGCATGCTTTTCACGTCGTTTGGTAGAAATCCACACGCGCGTTCTGCCAAAAGCACCATTTGCATGCCTATCGTGTGGTTTTGCAGAAAACTGCGTCCGCGTCTACCAAAAGATGCATGCGCATGCTTAAAACGCGCTTTGGCACAAATCCATGTGCGGATGTCAAAAAGAGCAGCATCGGCATGCTTTTCACGTCGTTTGGTAGAAATCCACGCGCGCGTTCTGCCAAAAGCACCATTTGCATGCATATCGTGTGGTTTTGCAGAAAACTGCGTCCGCGTCTACCAAAAGATGCATGCGCATGCTTAAAACGCGCTTTGGCACAAATCCATGTGCGGATGTTAAAAAGAGCAGCATCGGCATGCTTTTCACCTCGTTTGGTAGAAATCCACGCGCGCGTTCTGCCAAAAGCACCATTTGCATGCATATCGTGTGGTTTTGCAGAAAACTGCGTCCGCGTCTACCAAAAGATGCATGCGCATGCTTAAAACGCGTTTTGGCACAAATCCATGTGCGGGTGCTAAAAAGAGCAGCATCGGCATGCTTTTCACGTCGTTTGGTAGAAATCCACACGCGCGTTCTGCCAAAAGCACCATTTGCATGCCTATCGTGTGGTTTTGCAGAAAACTGCGTCCGCGTCTACCAAAAGATGCATGCGCATGCTTAAAACGCGTTTTGGCACAAATCCATGTGCGGGTGCTAAAAAGAGCAGCATCGGCATGCTTTTCACGTCGTTTGGTAGAAATCCACGCGCGCGTTCTGCCAAAAGCACCATTTGCATGCATATCGTGTGGTTTTGCAGAAAACTGCGTCCGCGCCTACCAAAAGATGCATGTGCATGCTAAAAACGCGTTTTGGCACAAATCCATGTGCGGGTGCTAAAAAGAGCAGCATCGGCATGCTTTTCACGTCGTTTGGTAGAAATCCACGCGCGCGTTCTGCCAAAAGCACCATTTGCATGCCTATCGTGTGGTTTTCCAGAAAACTGCGTCCGCGTCTACCAAAAGATGCATGCGCATGCTTAAAACGCGTTTTGGCACAAATCCATGTGCGGGTGCTAAAAAGAGCAGCATCGGCATGCTTTTCACGTCGTTTGGTAGAAATCCACACGCGCGTTCTGCCAAAAGCACCATTTGCATGCATATCGTGTGGTTTTGCAGGAAACTGCGTCCGCGTCTACCAAAAGATGCATGTGCATGCTAAAAACGCGTTTTGGCACAAATCCATGTGCGGGTGCTAAAAAGAGCAGCATCGGCATGCTTTTCACGTCGTTTGGTAGAAATCCACGCGCGCGTTCTGCCAAAAGCACCATTTGCATGCCTATCGTGTGGTTTTCCAGAATACTGCGTCCGCGTCTACCAAAAGATGCATGCGCATGCTTAAAACGCGCTTTGGCACAAATCCATGTGCGGATGTTAAAAAGAGCAGCATCGGTATGCTTTTCACGTCGTTTGGTAGAAATCCACGCGCGCGTTCTGCCAAAAGCACCATTTGCATGCATATCGTGTGGTTTTGCAGGAAACTGCGTCCGCGTCTACCAAAAGATGAATGCGCATGCTTAAAACGCGCTTTGGCACAAATCCATGTGCGGATGTTAAAAAGAGCAGCATCGGCATGCTTTTCACGTCGTTTGGTAGAAATCCACGCGCGCGTTCTGCCAAAAGCACCATTTGCATGCATATCGTGTGGTTTTGCAGAAAACTGCGTCCGCGTCTACCAAAAGATGCATGCGCATGCTTAAAACGCGTTTTGGCACAAATCCATGTGCGGGTGCTAAAAAGAGCAGCATCGGCATGCTTTTCACGTCGTTTGGTAGAAATCCACACGCGCGTTCTGCCAAAAGCACCATTTGCATGCATATCGTGTGGTTTTGGAGAAAACTGCGTCCGCGTCTACCAAAAGATGCATGTGCATGCTAAAAACGCGTTTTGGCACAAATCCATGTGCGGGTGCTAAAAAGAGCAGCATCGGCATGCTTTTCACGTCGTTTGGTAGAAATCCACGCGCGCGTTCTGCCAAAAGCACCATTTGCATGCCTATCGTGTGGTTTTGCAGAAAACTGCGTCCGCGTCTACCAAAAGATGCATGCGCATGCTTAAAACGCGTTTTGGCACAAATCCATGTACGGATGTTAAAAAGAGCAGCATCGGCATGCTTTTCACGTCGTTTGGTAGAAATCCACACGCGCGTTCTGCCAAAAGCACCATTTGCATGCATATCGTGTGGTTTTGCAGAAAACTGCGTCCGCGTCTACCAAAAGATGCATGTGCATGCTAAAAACGCGTTTTGGCACAAATCCATGTGCGGGTGCTAAAAAGAGCAGCATCGGCATGCTTTTCACGTCGTTTGGTAGAAATCCACGCGCGCGTTCTACCAAAAGCACCATTTGCATGCCTATCGTGTGGTTTTGCAGAAAACTGCGTCCGCGTCTACCAAAAGATGCATGCGCATGCTTAAAACGCGTTTTGGCACAAATCCATGTGCGGATGTTAAAAAGAGCAGCATCGGCATGCTTTTCACGTCGTTTGGTAGAAATCCACGCGCGCGTTCTGCCAAAAGCACCATTTGCATGCATATCGTGTGGTTTTGCAGAAAACTGCGTCCGCGTCTACCAAAAGATGCATGTGCATGCTAAAAACGCGTTTTGGCACAAATCCATGTGCGGGTGCTAAAAAGAGCAGCATCGGCATGCTTTTCACGTCGTTTGGTAGAAATCCACGCGCGCGTTCTGCCAAAAGCACCATTTGCATGCATATCGTGTGGTTTTGCAGAAAACTGCGTCCGCGTCTACCAAAAGATGCATGCGCATGCTTAAAACGCGTTTTGGCACAAATCCATGTGCGGGTGCTAAAAAGAGCAGCATCGGCATGCTTTTCCCGTCGTTTGGTAGAAATCCACACGCGCGTTCTGCCAAAAGCACCATTTGCATGCATATCGTGTGGTTTTGCAGAAAACTGCGTCCGCGTCTACCAAAAGATGCATGCGCATGCTTAAAACGCGCTTTGGCACAAATCCATGTGCGGATGTTAAAAAGAGCAGCATCGGCATGCTTTTCACGTCGTTTGGTAGAAATCCACGCGCGCGTTCTGCCAAAAGCACCATTTGCATGCATATCGTGTGGTTTTGCAGAAAACTGCGTCCGCGTCTACCAAAAGATGCATGCGCATGCTTAAAACGCGTTTTGGCACAAATCCATGTGCGGGTGCTAAAAAGAGCAGCATCGGCATGCTTTTCACGTCGTTTGGTAGAAATCCACACGCGCGTTCTGCCAAAAGCACCATTTGCATGCATATCGTGTGGTTTTGCAGAAAACTGCGTCCGCGTCTACCAAAAGATGCATGTGCATGCTAAAAACGCGTTTTGGCACAAATCCATGTGCGGGTGCTAAAAAGAGCAGCATCGGCATGCTTTTCACGTCGTTTGGTAGAAATCCACGCGCGCGTTCTGCCAAAAGCACCATTTGCATGCCTATCGTGTGGTTTTGCAGAAAACTGCGTCCGCGTCTACCAAAAGATGCATGCGCATGCTTAAAACGCGTTTTGGCACAAATCCATGTGCGGATGTTAAAAAGAGCAGCATCGGCATGCTTTTCACGTCGTTTGGTAGAAATCCACACGCGCGTTCTGCCAAAAGCACCATTTGCATGCCTATCGTGTGGTTTTGCAGAAAACTGCGTCCGCGTCTACCAAAAGATGCATGCGCATGCTTAAAACGCGTTTTGGCACAAATCCATGTGCGGATGTTAAAAAGAGCAGCATCGGCATGCTTTTCACGTCGTTTGGTAGAAATCCACGCGCGCGTTCTGCCAAAAGCACCATTTGCATGCATATCGTGTGGTTTTGCAGAAAACTGCGTCCGCGTCTACCAAAAGATGCATGTGCATGCTAAAAACGCGTTTTGGCACAAATCCATGTGCGGGTGCTAAAAAGAGCAGCATCGGCATGCTTTTCACGTCGTTTGGTAGAAATCCACGCGCGCGTTCTGCCAAAAGCACCATTTGCATGCATATCGTGTGGTTTTGCAGAAAACTGCGTCCGCGTCTACCAAAAGATGCATGCGCATGCTTAAAACGCGTTTTGGCACAAATCCATGTGCGGGTGCTAAAAAGAGCAGCATCGGCATGCTTTTCCCGTCGTTTGGTAGAAATCCACACGCGCGTTCTGCCAAAAGCACCATTTGCATGCATATCGTGTGGTTTTGCAGAAAACTGCGTCCGCGTCTACCAAAAGATGCATGCGCATGCTTAAAACGCGCTTTGGCACAAATCCATGTGCGGATGTTAAAAAGAGCAGCATCGGCATGCTTTTCACGTCGTTTGGTAGAAATCCACGCGCGCGTTCTGCCAAAAGCACCATTTGCATGCATATCGTGTGGTTTTGCAGAAAACTGCGTCCGCGTCTACCAAAAGATGCATGCGCATGCTTAAAACGCGTTTTGGCACAAATCCATGTGCGGGTGCTAAAAAGAGCAGCATCGGCATGCTTTTCACGTCGTTTGGTAGAAATCCACACGCGCGTTCTGCCAAAAGCACCATTTGCATGCATATCGTGTGGTTTTGCAGAAAACTGCGTCCGCGTCTACCAAAAGATGCATGTGCATGCTAAAAACGCGTTTTGGCACAAATCCATGTGCGGGTGCTAAAAAGAGCAGCATCGGCATGCTTTTCACGTCGTTTGGTAGAAATCCACGCGCGCGTTCTGCCAAAAGCACCATTTGCATGCCTATCGTGTGGTTTTGCAGAAAACTGCGTCCGCGTCTACCAAAAGATGCATGCGCATGCTTAAAACGCGTTTTGGCACAAATCCATGTGCGGATGTTAAAAAGAGCAGCATCGGCATGCTTTTCACGTCGTTTGGTAGAAATCCACACGCGCGTTCTGCCAAAAGCACCATTTGCATGCATATCGTGTGGTTTTGTAGAAAACTGCGTCCGCGTCTACCAAAAGATGCATGTGCATGCTAAAAACGCGTTTTGGCACAAATCCATGTGCGGGTGCTAAAAAGAGCAGCATCGGCATGCTTTTCACGTCGTTTGGTAGAAATCCACGCGCGCGTTCTGCCAAAAGCACCATTTGCATGCCTATCGTGTGGTTTTGCAGAAAACTGCGTCCGCGTCTACCAAAAGATGCATGCGCATGCTTAAAACGCGTTTTGGCACAAATCCATGTGCGGATGTTAAAAAGAGCAGCATCGGCATGCTTTTCACGTCGTTTGGTAGAAATCCACGCGCGCGTTCTGCCAAAAGCACCATTTGCATGCATATCGTGTGGTTTTGCAGAAAACTGCGTCCGCGTCTACCAAAAGATGCATGCGCATGCTTAAAACGCGTTTTGGCACAAATCCATGGCGGGTGCTAAAAAGAGCAGCATCGGCATGCTTTTCACGTCGTTTGGTAGAAATCCACACGCGCGTTCTGCCAAAAGCACCATTTGCATGCATATCGTGTGGTTTTGCAGAAAACTGCGTCCGCGTCTACCAAAAGATGCATGTGCATGCTAAAAACGCGTTTTGGCACAAATCCATGTGCGGGTGCTAAAAAGAGCAGCATCGGCATGCTTTTCACGTCGTTTGGTAGAAATCCACGCGCGCGTTCTGCCAAAAGCACCATTTGCATGCTATCGTGTGGTTTTGCAGAAAACTGCGTCCGCGTCTACCAAAGATGCATGCGCATGCTTAAAACGCGTTTTGGCACAAATCCATGTGCGGATGTTAAAAAGAGCAGCATCGCATGCTTTTCACGTCGTTTGGTAGAAATCCACGCGCGCGTTCTGCCAAAAGCACCATTTGCATGCATATCGTGTGGTTTTGCAGAAAACTGCGTCCGCGTCTACCAAAAGATGCATGCGCATGCTTAAAACGCGTTTTGGCACAAATCCATGTGCGGGTGCTAAAAAGAGCAGCATCGGCATGCTTTTCACGTCGTTTGGTAGAAATCCACGCGCGTTCTGCCAAAGCACCATTTGCATGCCTATCGTGTGGTTTTGCAGAAAACTGCGTCCGCGTCTACCAAAAGATGCATGCGCATGCTTAAAAACGCGCTTTGGCACAAATCCATGTGCGGGATGTCAAAAAGAGCAGCATCGGCATGCTTTTCACGTCGTTTGGTAGAAATCCACGCGCGCGTTCTGCCAAAAGCACCATTTGCATGCATATCGTGTGGTTTTGCAGAAAACTGCGTCCGCGTCTACCAAAAGATGCATGCGCATGCTTAAAAACGCGTTTTGGCACAAATCCATGTGCGGGTGCTAAAAAGAGCAGCATCGGCATGCTTTTCACGTCGTTTGGTAGAAATCCACACGCGCGTTCTGCAAAAGCACCATTTGCATGCATATCGTGTGGTTTTGCAGAAAACTGCGTCCGCGTCTACCAAAAGATGCATGCGCATGCTTAAAACGCGTTTGGCACAAATCCATGTGCGGATGTTAAAAAGAGCAGCATCGGCATGCTTTTCACGTCGTTTGGTAGAAATCCACGCGCGCGTTCTGCCAAAAGCACCATTTGCATGCATATCGTGTGGTTTTGCAGAAACTGCGTCCGCGTCTACCAAAAGATGCATGCGCATGCTTAAAACGCGTTTTTGGCACAAATCCATGTGCGGGTGCTAAAAAGAGCAGCATCGGCATGCTTTTCACGTCGTTTGGTAGAAATCCACACGCGCGTTCTGCCAAAAGCACCATTTGCATGCATATCGTGTGGTTTTGCAGAAAACTGCGTCCGCGCCTACCAAAAGATGCATGTGCATGCTATAAAACGCGTTTTGGCACAAATCCATGTGCGGTGCTAAAAAGAGCAGCATCGGCATGCTTTTCACGTCGTTTGGTAGAAATCCACGCGCGCGTTCTGCCAAAAGCACCATTTGCATGCATATCGTGTGGTTTTGCAGAAAACTGCGTCCGCGTCTACCAAAAGATGCATGCGCATGCTTAAAACGCGTTTTGGCACAAATCCATGTGCGGGTGCTAAAAAGAGCAGCATCGGCATGCTTTCACGTCGTTTGGTAGAAATCCACACGCGCGTTCTGCCAAAAGCACCATTTGCATGCATATCGTGTGGTTTTGCAGAAAACTGCGTCCGCGTCTACCAAAAGATGCATGTGCATGCTAAAAACGCGTTTTGGCACAAATCCATGTGCGGGTGCTAAAAAGAGCAGCATCGGCATGCTTTTCACGTCGTTTGGTAGAAATCCACGCGCGCGTTCTGCCAAAAGCACCATTTGCATGCCTATCGTGTGGTTTTGCAGAAAACTGCGTCCGCGTCTACCAAAAGATGCATGCGCATGCTTAAAACGCGTTTTGGCACAAATCCATGTGCGGATGTTAAAAAGAGCAGCATCGGCATGCTTTTCACGTCGTTTGGTAGAAATCCACGCGCGCGTTCTGCCAAAAGCACCATTTGCATGCATATCGTGTGGTTTTGCAGAAAACTGCGTCCGCGTCTACCAAAAGATGCATGCGCATGCTTAAAACGCGTTTTGGCACAAATCCATGTGCGGGTGCTAAAAAGAGCAGCATCGGCATGCTTTCTCACGTCGTTTGGTAGAAATCCACACGCGCGTTCTGCCAAAAGCACCATTTGCATGCCTATCGTGTGGTTTTGCAGAAAACTGCGTCCGCGTCTACCAAAAGATGCATGCGCATGCTTAAAACGCGTTTTGGCACAAATCCATGTGCGGTGCTAAAAAGAGCAGCATCGGCATGCTTTTCACGTCGTTTGGTAGAAATCCACGCGCGCGTTCTGCCAAAAGCACCATTGCATGCATATCGTGTGGTTTGCAGAAAACTGCGTCCGCGTCTACCAAAAGATGCATGCGGCATGCTTAAAACGCGTTTTGGCACAAATCCATGTGCGGGTGCTAAAAAGAGCAGACATCGGCATGCTTTTCACGTCGTTTGGTAGAAATCCACACTCGCGTTCTGCCAAAAGCACCATTTGCATGCATATCGTGTGGTTTGCAGAAAACTGCGGCCGCGTCTACCAAAAGATGCATGTGCATGCTAAAAACGCGTTTTGGGCACAAATCCATGTGCGGGTGCTAAAAAGAGCAGCATCGGCATGCTTTTCACGTCGTTTGTAGAAATCCACGCGCGCGTTCTGCCAAAAGCACCATTTGCATGCCTATCGTGTGGTTTGCAGAAACTGCGTCCGCGTCTACCAAAGATGCATGCGCATGCTAAAAACGCGTTTTGGCACAAATCCATGTGCGGTGTTAAAAAGAGCAGCATCGGCATGCTTTTCACGTCGTTTGGTAGAAATCCACGCGCGCGTTCTGCCAAAAGCACCATTTGCATGCATATCGTGTGGTTTTGCAGAAAACTGCGTCCGCGTCTACCAAAAGATGCATGCGCATGCTTAAAACGCGTTTTGGCACAAATCCATGTGCGGGTGCTAAAAGAGCAGCATCGGCATGCCTTTTCACGTCGTTTGGTAGAAATCCACACGTGCGTTCTGCCCAAAAGCACCATTTGCATGCCTATCGTGTGGTTTTGCAGAAAACTGCGTCCGCGCCTACCAAAAGATGCTGTGCATGCTAAAAAACGCGTTTTGGCACAAATCCCATGTGCGGGTGCTAAAAAGACAGCATCGGCATGCTTTTCCACGTCGTTTGGTAGAAATCCACGCGCGGCGTTCTGCCAAAAGCACCATTTGCATGCATATCGTGTTGTTTTAGCAGAAAACTGCGTCCGCGTCTACCAAAAGATGCATGCGCATGCTTAAAACGCGTTTTTGGCACAAATCCATG